>NC_057798.1:463135724-463197217 GCF_018294505.1 Triticum aestivum | reverse complement strand
TAAAAAATTTGATGATATTTTCAAATAATAAATTTGATGATATTTTCTCATATTCATAAATATTTTCAAATAACAAATTTGATGATACTTTTAAAAAAATTATTACTGTTTCATATTCATATTCATTTTCTAAAAAATTATTAGATGCAACAAAAAATAATAATAAAAAAATTACTTATGGCACACCTCTGGCTGGTGCGCCATTGCTATCTCAAAAAAAAGATTACTAATGGCGCACCGCTCGGGGGTGCGCCATTGCTATCTTAAAAAAACATACTAATGGCACACCGCCAGGGGGTGCGCCATTAGTAATCTTGCCCGCTAGCTAATTCGGCAGTCCCACCCTCGCCAGATCCACTTCCCCCCTCGCCACACCCTCACGCGCGCCCCTCCTTCCGCCGCCCGGTCATCGCCGCGCCACCGTGCTCGCCCGCCCTCTCCCCCGCCCGTCTTCTCTGCCAGATCCCGAGCCTCGCCGCCGTGTTAGCCGCGGCCATCGCCGTCCCCGCACCTTGGCGGCCGAGCCAGACCCCTACCCTCCTAGGTCAGTGTCGTCCATCTCCTCGCTGGCACCTCTCTCTCCGGCCATCTTCCCCACCCCGTGCCGCTCTCATCTCGTCCTTCCGCGCGCTCCCTGGCCCTCGCCTCCGCCTCCGCGCCCGCGCCGGCCTCTCCCAGGCGCACCAATGCCACTCCCGCAGCAACACCGCCGCGCCCTCCACCTTCCCTCCACCCTCCTCCCTGCCGTCAGCCCCGCCCCCAAGTCTGAAGCTCCCCGCCTCGCTGCCACCCGCCGCGCTCCCCCTCCAAAGCCCGCGCCTTCCACGCCGCCCCCACCACCAGCCCTAATCCCCATCGCGGCGTCCGTGGCGGGCTGCTCGGCGCTGCCGTCATCTCGGACCTCAGCCGCCTGCTACCTTCCCATCTCCATCCCTTTCCTATGACCTAGTACCTATCCACGTCTCCTCCCGAGCCCCATCTCCACCCCCTCTCCATTCGAGCTGCTCGACATGAACCCTGACCCTCTATTGTTTGTTTTTTCAGGTTTAGCTACTATTCTGTCTGAGATTGCCAAGCTGTACTGTTGGTTGTAGTGGTGTTGTTCTCCCAGGTTGAAGGTATTTTGAATCATGTGGTCTCCATTCGAGCAGCTCGACATGAACCCTGATCCTCTGCTGGTTTTTATTTCGCAAGTTGACCTACTGTTCTGTCCAAGATTGCGGTGGTGTACTAGTGGTTGCAGTGGTAATCTTCTCCCAGATTGCAGTGGTGTTCTTCTCCCAGGTTGAAGGTAATTCTTGATCCAAACTTATGCAAATTCTTTACTGATGTATTCTTGTATGCTATGCATGTTTTATTGTGTGCACAACATCTTACAATTAGATAATTGCAATGTAGCAGAGTCATGTGAGATCAATTAGATTTGGTTTCTTGCATATGCATTGTGTTTAACTAAGCGGAACTTCCATGCCTTGTGCACCATCTTCCATGCCTTGTGCACCATATTTTTTTTTAAAATATGTTTCTGAAAATGACATGGACTAAAATGTTCGATAGATCATGATCCATAGACAAAAAAATGACATGATCCATACAGTATAAATTCCATGATGCATAGGCTATATTTGCCATGGGAGATGGCAGTTTTGTTGGATCATGATCCAGAGATTAAAAAAATGCATAGACTATAATTTCCTGGCATGATCCATAGAATAAAAATGTAGAATAAAAAATGCCATGATCCATACACTATAATTTTCATGATGCATAGACTATATTTTCCATGGCCCGGCGCAAAAGAAATTTGCCATGTTGCAAAAAGAAAAGAAATTTGCCATGCTGCATATAGTAAAAACAATGCCACGGTCCATAAAATACATTTGTCATGCTCCATGAAAGTAAATTGCCATGGTCCAAATGTAGCAGAAGTTTCAAGTAGTGTTTTTTTTCTGTGTTTAAATAGGCAGCAAACTTTCTATTCTTGCTCTGTAGTTGTATGCTCATTTAGGGTTCCAAATCACATTTAAGTTACCTGTCAATTATCTGTACTATGGTAGTGTAATTTTTAGTGGATTTTATCTGTACTATGGTAGTGTAATTACTGTGTGTTGTCAGTGCATTTTTAGTGTGTTTTAGTGTAAATATTATATGTAATTGCACTGTTATTTGAGTGCATTTTGACTGTAATTCAGTGGTTTAGTCTTGCATTTGTTCCAGTGTACTTTCAATGCAATCTCATTGTAATTGCAGTGCACTTCAATTTCATTGTTTAATGTAATCTTTGATGTAATTACAGAGTATTCTTGTTGTAATTACTTCTTTAGCTGTAATCTTTTTGTTGTAATTTCAGATTAATCTCTCTGTAATTATAAAGTGAATATACAGTGTAATTACATATAAGAATTTTAGTGGTGTCAGTAGTGGAATTTGCTTTGTTGTTCTAGGGGGTATGAGTTGGTTGTTTGTTGTGAACTTTGTGTAAATGTGTGTTTGCTCCAAAGTGTAGATTTCTGCTCTTCTTCAGCTAGATTTCCGTATGTTATGGGGGGACAACAAATATTGCTATATGTTCATTATTGAGGGTACATACTTGCTAAACTATTGATGATGTTTTGTTTGGTGACCTATTAGATTTGGAATGGAAGCTCACATAAGTTGAGCTGATTTTTGTCCATATGAAAGCAGAGGACCATATGGTTTGTGGCCTTTTCATCCATATGAAAGTAGAGGCACATTGTGGTGCTAGTTTGCTGGGTTTTGTCTCCGACCATCATGTCGTGATGATTTTGGAGGTACCCCGAGAGGCCCTTGAGTTTGCCGGAATGTCGATTAACTTCCGTTCCGGCAAATTCGGGTACTCCATATGTCCTATTTTCAGCAAAGGTCATGCTAAAATTTTCCGTGAATTTTAGCATGACTTTGCTAAAAATAGGACATATGGGGTACTTGCTACTAATGCATGGGCCGGGGTAACTTAGTACTTAATTAAGTAGGATCAACTGCCCCTTTATTCTTGCTGCATTAAACCATAGGTGGCAATAGAGCCAAGTGATTAGGCCCAACTTAGAATTCTCCTCAGCATCGATAAACCCTAGATGATAAACCCAACATATATGGCAATAGAGCCAAGTGATTAGTGCCAAGTGATTAGGCCCAACCTAGGGTGCCTCGGCATCGATAAACCCTAAATGATGAAAACTTAACTTAGCATTTAGGGTGCCTCGGCGTCAACAAACCCTAAATGATGAAACCTTGGCTTTTAGGGTGCCTCGATGTCGATGAGAATCTAAATGATGTACGCTTAGGCTTTTAGGGTGCCTCGGCATCGAAAAACCCTAAATGATCAAAGCTTAGCTTTTAGGATGCCTCGGTGTCGATAAACCTGAAATGATGAGACCATGATCTTGTTCCTTGACAATAACCAACTTTTTGACCAAACTGTTTTCCTATTTAGAGCAAAACATGGCCAACAACGATGAGGCCGACGGTTCGGGCGGCAAGCAATTCTGGGAGCTGTCCCAGGAAATGGAGGAACAACCTCACTGCTATGAGGACGTCGCGGAAGACACCGATCCTGACTACACAACACCTAGTGGCGTCGGGGATGACACCACTGATGGTGCCGCCGAGGATGCCACCACTGATGATGGCGGCGCACACACAGATGGCAGCCAACCGAAGAAGCAAAGGAAGGACCGGCGCCCGAATGCGCTTAGCACCCTCAAGGAGGAATTTACTCAAGTGGACTCCTACGGGAATCCAACGGAGCCCAAATATATAGTCAAGGGGTACTCGCTTCAGCTCGGGTGCATTCTTCGGAGCACCGTCTCGATCAACACTGAGAACATTAGGCATAAGGACCGAGGGAATTTGCGCAACCTCCTCTTCACGAAGCTGCATGAACGATACAAGTTCCCCGCCGATTTTGAAAACACACGCCTCTCAGGGAATAAAGTGAACAGTGCTGCCCTCACGAGGATGAGCACGGCCCTATCTACTTGGAGAAGCGCGGTGAAGAGAATGATTGATAAAGGTGATAGTTATGAGAAGATCAAGGCAAAATATTCTTCGATCAGCAAAGATGACTACAAGGAGTTCAAGATCAAGTGCGAGAGCAGCGCAACTTCCGAATCAAGTCAATGGGGGAAAGAAATGCGGGAGTTGAACTTAGGGGAACACAAACTCGGTCCCGGCGGTTACAGAGTGGCGGAGCCTATATGGGACAAGGAGGACGCGGAGCGTGCCGAGCAAGGCCAACCGCCCCGCTTCGAGAAATACAGCGGTGACAAGCAGACCAGGAACTTTGTCAGGGCCCGGTACAAGGAGGACCCGATAACGAAGGAGCTTACCACGGATCCGAAGACCAGGGCGCTTGAGCTTGTTCTGGTAAGGAATACACCCCCGCGTAATTAGCTCCATATGGTTGCACTCTAATTAATCCCCAATATTTCTAAATGGTTCATGTTCCTTCCGCAGGAAACTGAAAGCAGTAGCGCAGGGTCGTCTCAGAGCTCCCCTTTCGACACCCCTTTAAATAGGCGTTTAACATAATGAAAAACAAGGATAAGCTCACTAAGCCGACGTCAGCTGGTCGTGTGGCCGGCAAAGGCTTGTCCACAAAATGGGGGTCATACTATACCGCTGGTGTGCGGAAGGAGAAAAAGACCAGCTCGGAAAGCCAGACGCGCGAGGTTGAAGCACTCAAGGCACAAGTGGCGCGGATTCTAGACTTGTCCAAGAGCAAGTGGAACAACAACTGGGAACGAAGCTCAACGCCATGGTGCCTACGTTGATTCATGGGTTGACGACATGGATTGTGGGCGGCCAACAAGGGCCTCCCCCGGTTCCCAGCTTCACGGCCAGCAACTCGCACAGCGCGCAGGCGGCGCCATTGGTGTCTCCAGCGGCGCCATTGGTGTCTCCGGTGGAGGCGGTATTCATGTCTCCGGCGCCGGCACGGGCATTGGAGCTTAATGCACCCGGGTATACACCGGCCGACACCTCGCCAGCAAGCGCCCCCTCCATCAGTTGCACGCCCGCCGTTGGCGGTGCCTCGACATTAGCCGATCTTGACGGCATCATGGTAACTAAGCCTCTTGGCCGATGACTTCATCTCCTTGCCTTTGACTGGGCATCCCTGATGCCCTACATGTTTTCGCAGGGCGCTGCCGACGTTCCTTCCACTCTTCTGCACTTCGTGGGCGGCGAGTTGGTTGATGTCGCCAAGGGCAGAATCGTTCAACCGGGCAACCCCATGTTCCACGGTAATCTGATGGCACCCACAGTGTATAGGGTTGAAGTGGTTCGGGTGCTGCCAGGCTGCGACGAGCTGTTACCTCCGATTCGACCCGTTGGGACCGACGAAGAAGATGAGATGACCCTCAGCGCCTGCGTAAACTGGCCCCTGCTTTGGCTGAAGAGCTAGATTCATTTGGGGGCGGAGGACACCACCCCACAGACAAGACCGCCAGTCGTGCCGGCGCCAAGCCATGGCAAGAACGCCGCAACGCTACCGAACCTGCCGGACATCCCTATGCCGGACATCCCTATGGCATAGGATACAGACATCCCTATGGCACAGGATCCGGACGACAATGACAAGACGACGGTACATTTACCAATGTCGATACGTACTTTGTCTAACATGGGAACGCTGACGAGTTCTGTGGGCCTCTTTCTCAAGAACCCAACCAAGACGACCGCAATCTAGCTGATACGACGGAGAAATCCAATTGCAACAGGCGTCGTCTGGCGTTCAGTTCTTAGGAGACGCCTCCAGCTCCCGCCTTCACCGAGCCTCAGATAGCTGAGGTGCGAAATATTATCAGCCCCAACACGCTCAAGAAGGCGGTCTGTGAGCAGAACTCGGTCCCATTACAGGAGATCAAGAAGAAGGGATGGAAATGAAAGAATAACAAGGGCGTGGTGCGAGCCAGCCGGCACCGAGTTTGATCCGTGCTATGGACGGGCCACCTTCACCTAAGGATATCTCGAGGAGGGTGCATGTGGCGGGTAGGGCGATGCTACCGCCAAATATGCTCAACGCTGCAACCGGTGCTATGCGGAGTCTGCACGACAGTGTTCTTTCTTTGGAGAAGCGGCGTGTCAGAGAGAATTATGTGGCATACCCGGTTTTCGCGGCCAAGGTGCCAGAGGGCAAGGGCTTTGTGGATGGCGACATCGGGGGTACGATCGTCCTGCGGTTTGATGACATCTTTGCTATGTTTAACCTTCATCAGCTGCACTACACCTTCATTCGGCTATTTTCGTTGAGTATGGAGATGCGGATCATTAGAGACAAGACCCCGGACATCGTGATAGTCGACCCCTTCTACATGCGTGCCAAGCACTTGAGCAGTGCTGGGGACCGCCAAGTTGCGAGTTCACACCTCGAAGGCATCATTCTGGCAAACCCAGATAAGGATAACTTCCTTGTGGCTTACTTTCCCGAGTAAGTCATCCCTTAACCGCCCCGTAAAATATGATTTCTTAGATTTCGATCGTTCTTTTTTTCTAACATTCCGTGTTCTGTGCAGTGACACACATTGCACACTCATCCTCCTAAGCCCGAAATATTCCATGGCCACATATTTCGACCCGAACCGTAACTCCAAGATAGACTACACAAATGTCAAGAAAGTTCTTGATGATGTTCTCCTCGGCTATGCCAAATCTGGAGGCACCTTCACCAGGGCAGTTCATAAGTATGGCAAGCACACCTTCTCACACAATACGAAGTTCTGCTGCGTCAAGCAGCCGCCTGGCGGTCAGAAGGATGCCTACTACGCCCTCCATCACATGCGGGCGATCATAAGGGACCATCATCACCTTCTGCTACCAGATAGTCTCAAAGATTGGGCCGCGAGGTTGTCGGCAACCCAGGACGTGGACCTCAGACAAGAATTCTTTCGCATCCAGTCGGAGTTTGCGGACATCATCCATGAAGATGTCCTTCATACCTCGGGGCAGTTCTTCCGCAGATATCAACCGTCCAACAGTGAGATAGATGGAACGCCACAAATGCATGGTGACAACGACCGCGATTTCATGACCATCACGACAGACGGCGGCTTCATCCACGCTCCTATCCGATGAGTCGAGTCGAAAGTAGTGATGTGTAGTTCTGAAACATTGATTGGCTCATGTTGTAATTAAACTTTAATGAATTCGTATGTCTCTTTGGTTTGGACAGTCGTTCAACTTAGATGTAATCGATGCTATTTATTAGTAGGACCATGAATCGTGCTATTAATGTCTTGCTTTTCTCTTCCGATCCTTTTGTTGCATACTTACATATTGCTTATGTATTGTCTGTTGTTTGGCTTGTGCATAGAGATGCCGTCGTATGTCATGTACAAGGGTAAGGTTCCCGGAGTCTACAACGACTGGGAGGAGTGTCGGAGACAGGTTCACCGTTTCAGCGGTAATAGTTACAAAGGGTACACCACTAGGGCGGAGGCCGAATCTAGATACGCCCGCTATCTAGCGGGAGAGAGGAGGGAGCGTTGGACGAACCGGATGAAGACCAGTTTGATCGCGATGATGCTCATCGTGATGACCGCATCTCTCTTCTATGTGATGGTAGTTTAGATGATCGATATCGACTTGTAATGTGAAGACAAACTCGATACACGCGGTCTTGAGACTTGTAATGTTTTATCTTTGTTCGGTCTTTTGAATTCGGAGACTAATATGATGAATTGTATTCGGAGACTAATCTTCTATTGTATTCGATGAATCTGATGTTGTTGTGTGCTGGTGTCTATATTTTGTCCAATAATATATTTTGCAACCTGTGCAAAAATCAGAAAAGTAAAAAAAACCCAAATATTCATACTAATGGCGCATCACCTCCAGGTACGCCATTAGTATGCCAAAGGATACTAATGGCGCATCACCTCCAGGTGCGCCATTAGTATGCCAAAGGATACTAATGGCGCATCACCTCAGAATGCGCCATTAGTATGACAAAGCACATGGTTACGTATGGCCCCCCGGGAGGCATACTAATGGTGCATGTTCTTACATACTAATAGCGCACTGCGTGGTGCGCCATTAGTATACCAGATACTAATGGCGCACCAGTGGTGCGCCATTAGTAAAAAATACTAGTGGCGTGCTACTAATGGCGCACCGGTAGTGCGCCATTAGTAGGCAAAACCGGTGCACCATTAGTAGGCCTTTTCCTAGTAGTGTGCTCTCCTGGCGGTGCCGCCCCCTCTGGCGTCGCGTCCCCCTCAACCTCACCGTCGACAGCTACCTCTGCGACGGGGATTGCAAATGCATGGCCGCTGTCTCCAAGATCCTTTCATCACACCCTGGCCCAGCCAGACGCCTTGACATCCGCATGTTCATTACCAACTACAAGGTCCAACCCAAGTTCGACGAGTGGTTCTTATCCCCGGCCCTAGATCAGCTCGACGAGCTCAGCTTCGAAGCTGGACGATGTCGCTCTCTGCCGTCGTCCGCGCTCCGCCTCATGCCAACGCTGCGCCGTGCCAGCTTCAGCTCCTGCTATCTTCCCCAGATTAATGTCGTGCCCGCCCTGCTTCTCCTTCAACTCAAGCATCTCGACCTCTTTGATGTTGTCATCTCGAAGAAGGCTATGGAGCACCTTCTCCATAGCTGTACTGCACTCGAGTACCTTCGTCTTGAGCAGATGCACGTATTCATTAGCCTCCACATCGCCTCGACGAATCTCCGATGGATTTATGTGTCTTGGTGGCCCCGCAACAAGCCATCAATTGGGAAGAGATCACTCGAGCTATTCCACTTTATGGTCATTGAGAATGCACCGTTCCTTGAGAGATTGCTTGTATCGGATCTAGAAGGTCCAACAAAAATCAGGGTCATTAACGCGCCGAAATCGACAGCGTTGGTGTACTCGTCTACCAAATTCTCCGAACTCTTTATTGGATCCGTAATCGTTCAGGTACATCACTCATCTTCTTCTCTGTTTTCTTGAAATTCACATTTTTAAATTTCTTCTTGATATATTTACAACCATCTTCCAGAAAATGATTCCCACAAGCTTGACCCAGTCCATGCACACTGTGAAGATCTTGGCACTAAAATCTATCGGCCCCAATCTGGATCAAGTTGTTGGATTCCTTACATGCTTTCCGTGCACGGAGAAGCTACTCATCGAGGCGAAACTTCTTTCCTATTAGTAAACGGTAATCATGGTAGTTTTCCCAAATTACGATGACAAGTGTAGTGTTCAAAACTGCATCTACGCACTGCACCTTATGCTATTTGGGGGATTTGTTCTTCTACTAGGGGGTCTAGGAGTAGTATTACTTACCAACCCCATTTATTTTGCCTTTTCACTGGGATTAGTTCTTGTTTGTATATCCTTATTCTATTTTTTATTAAATTCCTACTTTGTAGCTGTCGCACCCCTGCAAAAGAAGAAATTATACCTCTTTCTATAAGATTTTAATGAAAATTGATAAATCATTTAATATAATTGCTATGCTTAGTGTGTGACTTGTTATTTTTTTCTTTTTTCTTTTTTTAATAAAAAACTTAGTAATTATAGAAAAATAACTAATAACCAACCTATTGCTTCGTATTGTCAAGATCCTAACTAAGAAACAGTCACTATATGAATAAATACCTCTATCATAAATGAGTAGATGTGTCATATAGTTGTAGCAACTGCAATTTTTTCTCTAAAAAAGAAAAGGGATTCTAGGTTGTGAAGCAAAACTAAAGGGATGTGGATAAAGGGAGGGATGATAGAAAGAAGGAAGGCGATATACCACCCAAAGAAAGGGTATGAAAATGCTGGGTAGAGTTAGCTTTTCCATGAAGACCTGTCCCGTGCAGCGAAGCCCTGTTAGTAAGACCCTCGCAATAATTTAAGTATCTTTCAGTATCTAACTATAAATACTAATAAAAATAAGAAAGAAGGATTGATTTGCAGAAATAGATGTCTTTCACATACAACTAGAAAAAAATAATTTCCTTTTCGAATGGCAGTTCCAAAAAAACGTACTTCAGTGTCAAAAAAGCGTATTCGTAAAAATAAAGATAGTCAATTTGACTAGACTTAAGAATTTATTATGTTTTCTGAGAAATAATAATATATCATTATTCTCTTTAATAAACTTTTGTCTCGTAGGAATACTATATGATTTCACCGTTTGTTTCATCAGAAACAATCTGGGACGGAAGGATTCGAACCTCTGAGTAATGGGACCAAAACCCACTGCCTTACCACTTGGCGACGCCCCATTAAGGGTTTTATGCGACACTCATAAACACTAGTATGTTTATTTGTTATTTGTTAATACCATTTCAATTACATAAAAAGGAGGGATATTCTCTTGCTAGTATTCTACACATGCGGATAATATAGAATAAAAAATGCATTGATCATTACATGGAATTCTATTAAGATATTATATGAAAGTCGAATTTATTCCACTCTCATTTGAGAGTGCGAATACAAGGAGGTATTTTGTGTTTGGGAAAGTCTGAAGAAAAAATAATTTAGAGTACTATTTAGGGATAGATCGTACCTCTTTTTTTATCCCCTCGAACAAATCAAAATGATTGAAGTTTTTCTATTTGGAATCGTCTTAGGCCTAATTCCTATTACTTTAGAGGGATTATTCGTGACTGCGTATTTGCAATACACGCGTGGGGATCAGTTCGATCTTTGATTGAGTCATTTTTATTGACCTCCTCCAGACCAGAGAGGAGGTCAAACTGAAATTGGAGTTACAATTCAATTTTGTTAAGTTATTTTACTCTGCTTCGACATAAGATAGATGGAATCACACTCTGTAGAATTTGAACCTACGACATCGGGTTTTGGAGACCAGCGTTCTACCAAACTGAACTAAGAGCGCTTTCATTCATTCAAAAAGAAAATCTTTTTCTATTCCTCAGAAGAGATAGATGTATCCCAACCTCTATTGCTCTCGCGTAAAGACTTTTTTACGCAGCTAGAAAAAGTGACTACGAATTCCCCTTTTTGTTTGTGAATCCCTGTTTGTATCCTTTGAGTGCACACCCATTAAGTAGCAATCAAATCAAGGAAATCAAATAAACGATCCCAGTACCGTGCCGGGCCAAAACATGATCTTCACCAACTTGGATTTGGTTCTCTCGCGAAAATTGCGTGTTGCAGAGATGATAACCATGAAAATCAAGATCCTGAATAAGAAAACAGAAACCAAGGAAGAGGAAACCACAAGAGTGAAGACTAGTAGAGTCTCATCTTTTGTCATTCTTTGCTCCTTTTTCACTCAATGATTCCTTCGAATTTGCCGACAATAGATCTTTGGGCTTTGATCACCAAGGAATAGAGACTTTACAAGTAAAAGTAGGGGATTGGGATTCCATTGCTAGGCGAAGCAGTTGAGTGACGCACCCTAGATATGTCCAGTAGGTGAAAGCATCACTAGCTTACGCTCTGACCCGAGTAGCATGGGGCACGTGGAATCCCGTTGGTAGCCTGCTCCAGTCCCCTTACGAAACTTTCGTTATTGCGTTAGCCATAAACTTCACATGTTTCTAGCGATTCACATGGTCAGCCCATGAACTTAGCGAATACTATGATAATGATAGCACCGAATTTTGCCAATTCGGTAGTTCGATCTATGATTTCACATTCATGGACGTTGATAAGATCCTTCCATTTAGTAGAACCTTAGGATGGCATAGCCTTAACGTTAATGGCGAGGTTCAAAATAGGAAAGGCTTGCGGTGGATACCTAGGCACGCAGAGACGAGGAAGGGCATAGCAAGCAAGGAAAGACCAAGGAGAAAGGAGGCTCAGCAGGAAGAGGATTGTACCATGAGAGAAGCACAGAGGTCAACCCGCTTCAAATATGGAACATGGATTCTGGCAATGCAACAGAGTTGGGTCCTCATATCGATCTGAATGAATCAGTCTTTCTACAGAGGTCAATCTTTGCCTATTAGGCAAGAGGATAGCAAGTTCTAAATTCTATCTCGGTAGGTCATGGATTTCTATTACTTTGAAATTCATAAATGAAAATGAAGTAGTTAATGGGAGGGCTACCGTTATCCTTTTTCTTGTATGTGTTCCTAAGATAAGTAATTTGTCCTCATGTTTTGAGGTCTCAAGAAAAGGGCATGGAAACAGATAGAAACTCTTGAATGGAAATTGAAAAGAAATGTAGCCCTAGTTCCTTCGAAAATGGTAAGATCTTTGGCGCAAGAAGAAGGGGCGACCCATATCATCTTGAATTGGTTTTGCTTCCCCTCTTTTTTTAAGAATACCGAGTCGGGTTCTTCTCCTACCAGTATCGAATAGAACATGCTGAACAAGATCTTCTTCATGGAAACCTGCTTGATTTAGATCGGGAAAATTGTACAGATTTTATGAAACCATCTTGGTGACTTGATTGGTTCCCTTCCCCCAATTTGCAAAGGATGATTCCCGTGAAGGTGATCTCGATCACCATTCTATGATATTTCTGGATGCTTTTGATAAGCTTTTCCTTTTACCTAATGCCGGCTACCGAAAACTTACTTCATGCTATTACTAACACTTATGACTGAGCCGCACTTGCTTTCCAAAAGAAATTGAAACTATCATGCCTGAGACTAGCCAATAGAAGAAAGAGCCACAAGCAAGCCATAGCAACATCCTTTTTCTTCGCTTTCTTGGGTGGGGCACCAAATTCATGTATCTTTACCAATTAACCAATTTCTTGACGCTGGGGTGGATCCTAAATAGATACCACTTCCTCATGAATTTATCTTGAATCGGGACCTTTTGGCTCAACTTTATCCTAGTTTTGCCGAAGGAGCAACCCCTTTTTTTAACTTTAAATTGGTCCAAATACGTAGAATTTCTGACTTTTCGCGGAGGACTAGATCCAGTAACCGGCGGTCTCTGGCTGTCCGATATTGCGCACCATCATTTAGCTATTTCTATTCTTTTCCTAATTGCAGGTCATATGTATAGGACCAATTGGGGTATTGGCCATGGACTTAAAGATATTTTGGAGGCTCACGAGGGCCCATTTACAGGTCAAGGCCATAAGGGTCTTTATGAAATCTTAACAACGTCATGGCATGCTGAATTATCTCTTAACCTAGCTATGCTAGGCTCTACAACCATTGTTATAGCTCATCATATGTATTCTATGCCTCCCTATCTATACCTAGCTACTGACTATGGTACATAGCTTTCCTTGTTCACACACCACATGTGGATTGGCGGATTTCTAATAGTCGGTGCTACTGCACATGCAGCAATTTTTATGGTAAGAGACTATGATCCAACTACTCGATACAATGATCTATTAGATCGCGTCCTTAGACACCGCGATGCAATCATATCCCACCTTAACTGGGTATGTATATTTATAGGTTTTCATAGTTTTGGCTTGTACATTCATAATGATACCATGAGTGCTTTAGGCCGTCCACAAGATATGCTTTCAGATACCGCCATACAATTACAACCTATCTTTGCTCAATGGGTACAAAATATCCATGCTACTGCGCCTGGCGTAACAGCTCCTGGTGCAACAACAAGTACTAGCTTAATGTGGGGAGGCGGCGAGTTAGTAGCAGTAGGTGGCAAAGTGGCTTTGTTACCTATTCCATTAGGAACCGCGGATTTTTAGTCCATCACATTCATGCATTTACCATACATGGGACTGTATTAATACTTTTGAAAGGTGTTTTATTTGCTTGGAGTTCCCGTTTGATACCCGATAAAGCAAATCTAGGTTTTCGCTTTCCTTGCAATGGGCCTGGCCGAGGGGGAACATGTCAAGTATCCGCCTGGGATCATGTTTTCTTAGGTTTCTTCTGGATGCACAATGCAATTTCGGTAGTCATTTTCCATTTCAGTTGGAAAATGCAGTCGGATGTTTGGGGTACTATAAGTGATCAAGGGGTGGTAACTCATATTATAGGGGGAAACTTTGCACAGAGTTCGATTACGATTAATGGGTGGCTTCAAGATTTCTTGTGGGAACAGGCATCACAAGTCATTCACTCTTATGCTTCTTCATTATCTGCATATGGTCTTTTTTTCTTAGGTGCTCATTTTGTCTGGGCCTTCAGTTTAATGTTTTTATTCAGCGGTCGTGGTTATTGGCAAGAGCTCATTGAATCTATCATTTGGGCTCATAACAAATTCAAAGTTGCTCTCACTAACTCAGGCCCATTGTCGAATCCTACTCAGCAATTGTCGAATCGTACTCAGCCGAAAAGGGGGTACTTATGTATGGCGGAACGGGCCAATCTGGTCTTTCATAATAAAGAGATAGACGGAGCTGGTATGAAATGACTTATTAGCAGATTAATAGATCATTTTGGAATGGGATATACATCCCATATACTGGATCAACTAAAGACTCTGGGCTTCCGTCAAGCCACTACTACATCGATTTCTTAGGAATCGAGGATCTTTTAACAATACCCTCTAAGGGATGGTTAGTCCAAGACGCGGAACAACAGAGTTTCCCTTTTTTTCAAAAGTCTGTAAAAATTATATTGCCAATTCCATTTTAGTTATATTCTTTTTTCTTCTTGTTTTTTCTTTCTAAAAATCGATATTGCCGAGAGACAATCAAATTTGTAAAATGGATAAAATCATTGCAGTTATTATAGGGATGTCTAGAGATATCCTATTTGAACGAGGACGAGATTCAAATCAGCGAAAGGATCCTTTCTTCTATTGATTTGATAGATATTTGTTTTTCTTTTCCTGTCTGTATGATTTTGATTGTCGATGAATGAGCCTTTTGTAATGCTTTTATATCTATTCTATGTCGCAGGTGCCTATCCAGTCTATAAACAAATACCGATGAGAAAAATGAAAACTATACTAAACTAAAGAAAACATAGAAAGAAATGTTTTTAGTATTTTTTCTCACGTGATCACCTGCATTGTTTTTATGATGTACTACTATAGTAGCCTAGTCTAGTCATAGTGGAAAGTAACTTAGACTACTCCAGTAACTCTATGGTTACCCTAAGAGCAAGTACTACCTCCGTCCTGGTTTACTCTTCGAATTTTGTAGTATCAAAATTTGACCATAGATTTAACTGACAAAATGTTAATGCATGTCACTAAGAACTGTATTGTTGGATTCGTATTTCAACATAATTTCAAATGGTGTAATTTTTAGTGACATGCATTGGCATTTTCTTAGGTAAATCTATGGTCAAAATTTTATACTAAATACGAGGTAGTACTCCCTCCATCCAAAAATTCTTGTCTTACATTTGTTTAGATACAGATGTATCTAACACTAAAATATAACTAGATATGTCTGTATTTAGACAAATTTAAGACAAGAATTTTGGGATGGAGGGAGTACAAAAGTGGGCTATGTAGGCCAAAACACGGGCCAAATTCACTTGTGATGCATTTGGCATCGATGCCCCTCCATTGCTCACCTTGTGCCCCAATCTGGATCATCTACTTTTCTCCGGTGCCAAATTAACTCACGCAATGAAAAAACACTATGTGAGAGAGAGAGAGGACTGAGGCAATAAAAAACACTTGTCTGGGAGAGTGAGAGGCTGGTGTAGTTAGTTTGATTGATTTGTTTATACATGTGGGTCTGTGTGCACAGTGGTGCCAACTCTCTCACATCGCGAGAGCGGTGCCAAAATCTTTTGATTTGACATCGATGCGTATAATGTGGCATACTTTTGTGAAATATGGCATCGGCCACATAGTGTAAGGCAACAAATGCCCAAGCTCCTCACGTGCTCCTAGTTAAATGAGAGGAAACAGAAAGAGAGAAAGAGAGAGAGAGAGAAAAAAAATATCACTAGCCAGCCAACCCTATCATATGAGCGAATGATATTGGTACCTCTTGATGACACGAAAATCTTATACAGCTAGCTGCTCTAATATGTTCTCTTCTTTTGCAGATAAAAAAAGACCCGAAAGTGAAAAAGGTGCTGCACTATAACAATCACATCGAATGCCTTGATCTCCATCTTACAGAAATTGATTTGATTGACTACCGAGGCAGCACATCTGAGATTAAATTGGCCAGGTTCTTTGTTCTGGAGGCAAGTGTGCTCAAGGTAACAAGGTTTGGCGTTCTCTGGCACAACAATGAATGGTGTGCTGATCACCGCAAGTGTCTAAGCCTAAATGACAAAGTCTCCGCAGAAGCTGAATTTGTTTATGAAACATCAAGTGGCGAGAGACTCGAAAACTTATTTCCCCATTAGTGACTTGTCAGGGCGGTGGATTTTAGTTTGTACGATAATGCTGCATCCACCTAAAGTAACGAAAGTTCTTACGTAAACTTCCTAGTAATTCCCTCTTCGTAGGTGCAACATTACTCCTAACATTTGTAATATCAGTTTGAAACTTGTAATATTGTCGTGTTCTATTCCTGCGTTTTCAAAATCCTGCGAATCAAATAGGTCATAAGTTGGTGATGATGTTGTGCCTCCCATCTTTCACCAATAACCATCGAATCGAGATCTGATGCGTACAAACCAAACTTCTCCATTTTTGCAAAAAGATGCCCGCAGTTGTTCCCTATTTACAAATAACTCCTTGTCTCTCACAATCAGCCTTATCTCCTCCCCACCACATCTAGAAGCCTGTGGAAAAATTTGGCGTGATGGCCGCTGTTGGCGCCGTCCACCCCTAATCTTGATGTTTCGTGCAATGCACGGGCATCTATGCACGGGAAATTATGTCGAACAGGACTAGTTGTAAGCAGGCTAGCTCTACAGCCGTGATGCTAGTGACAGCAGACGGTGAGGCTGACTATGGTATGCCGAACACGACGCCTATACTCAGGTGTCATCTCCGGCGTAAGGTCTTGTCACTTCACTGTGAGGAGAAGCATGTAATAATTCGACCAACGGGTAGTACAGTGCTAGTACTCCTACTACATTGGTAGTACTACTACTAGTACTAGTAGCACCACCATTTGGATTTAGTAGTACTACCACGTCCATCTGGATTTTAGTATTTTACTAGCAATATCTAGTAATGCATGTCACAAAAAATGTACTACTCCCTCTATAAATAAATACATGGTGTATTGTTTTATTCCTATCGGCGAGAGAACTTAATGTCTTTTTGCTAACTAATAGGATTACATGCAATGAACTAAACACTGCATGTCATGTTTGGCAGTCTCAAGTCATTGAAAGCATGCACGGCCCACATCTCTCATTGGTTGATATGTCACGAAATAAGAAACAAGGAGGGAGTTAATGCATCGTGCCTAAGTGTTTTGGGATTATTTGGTTTTCGTAAGGTGACTTACACAACATTTTTGTTTACATGCATTAACATTTTATTAGTTAAATCAAAGGTCAAAACTTGGCGCAAAATGCAAAGGGAACCAATAAACCAGTAAACATCAAACTTCTCTCGTTTGGCCCCAACTAGAGGTCCGGTGAGATGACTATACTACACTGGCACGGAGGGGGACACAGATTCATTGACTTACTGCAACTGCCTTTGGGTGAATGACTCGTGGGCCCAAGGGGTGGCTGGCCCACATATCTTCCAACCAAAGGTAGGTGCAGTAGAGGGCCGAGGAGTAGTATGAAATCCTACGCACCTACGAACGCTAACCAAGGGCAAGAGTGATCACTTGAATCGCAAGATCAGTTGACTAGAAGCTAAGCTAGACCCATGGAGGTGCTGAGCATGAGCATCAGTCGGCTGTGCCAGATGGTCCACGACGCCGGCCTGCGGCCCGGCACCGAGGAATGTCTCTAGGTATTGCTTGAGGCTGTCAGGGCGAGGGGCCGCTTGGACGACAGCTTCATCTCCTTGTTCGACGAGGTCCTCGTCAGTTTCCTCGACAAGTTCACCGTCATCAAGAAGCTCGCGGATGACTTTGACGTATGCCTCCAGCCAAGGCACCCAGGCTCTACGATGCCCGCCACCCTCAACGGCCACTATGGTGACAACCTCTTCGATGCACTAGTGGCCCTGTGACTGCCCGCCGTCGCGCCGGAGAATGTCCACCTCGAGGTCGCGCTCGCCGCGCAGCGCCTGGCGCAGCAAGACACCATCGACATAATCACCCACGTCTACACGCAAATCGTCCACAAGGACTACTACATGCAAGAGGAGGACGATAGGACGCAGGCCTTCTTGGACCGCAGGGCAACCATGGACGACATTGTTCAGAAGCACGTTGAGCTCGTCGCCAACGCCGCTGCTCCTCACACGTCGGTTGGTGACCCGGCGCACTAGGGTGTGAGGATGTCGTTGATGGATCCGTATGTATTTTTATCTTTTCGTCAAATCCATGTAGTAGTATATGGTACTACTAGTAATTATCTTACCTTCCGCATCAACTTCATAATTTTCCTACGTACTCCATGTATGAACAGCGCCAGAACCAAACTTCTCATTACTCTAGGCAAAATATTATTTTCTATCTGTCGGTTGTGCCATGGAGCAGAACCAAATTTTACAAGTTACGAGTTCAAAAGGAAAAGTCTGCCGTATTCGCGTCGCACCACCACACGGTTGGTCCGGCACACCTCTCAATGGGGAATGCATGCGGTGTTGCATTTTCACTTACAAGTGGGACCGCAGTTGAGCAAACCGACTATCAGCAAACCCCCACACCGCCCACCGCGCGATGGCTGAGAAAACAGGAGGGAGAAGAGATGGATGTAGCGCGGACTCCAAGAAAATTGGTGTCGGATGGGACTCGTATGGGTGGCATGTGCCGTACTGCTAGATGTGCATGCTAGTTATGGCCCATGCCACCCCACTATATCGAGCCTATATCGAGGTACGTAGAACAAATTTCCTGGAGTCCGTGCTCAGCCCTCCTCTATCTCTCTTCTCAGCCAGCCAGCGGACGCGCAGAGCCCATCGTCTGTTTCCTCATATGTGGTCCCACATGTCAGTGAAAACGCAAGAGGACCCACTGAACCTGCACATCTTTCACCTCAACGTGCTGGTGATGAAAAAAAATCCAATAAAGATCTTTGGTGGCCGCTTTTGGAGTTACTCAAGAGTAGTAAGATTCTATTTACTGTTTAACCCAAGATGCACATCACGTGGCTTCAACTACCACTCTATTTTCTTGCATGACATGACCTAGATGCTGGATGTCCCACATGTCGGCAAATGGAGGAAGAACCCGATGAAATCTTCGGTTGTGCTCTCGGATTAGACTAGTTGTGCTAACTTAAAAAAATTATTGTGTAATAGAATGGATGCAAGTTTTGGTATTGGGAAGAAGAGTACATCGATATATTGATAGAGCGCAATTTAGTAGTAGATGTTCTAGCACTTTTAGCTAGCATAGAGGCTAGAGACGAGACTAGTGCACTTGTTGATACTCCTACTAGAATAGAGGCTAGACATGAGACTAGATGCAAGGAAGCAACGTCTACTTCTTTACACTCGAAGAACAAAGAACCACACAAGATCGAGCCTCCACGGCTCAACAATGAATGCATCAAGAAGTCACTAATGCATCGAGAAGGCACTAATCAAATGGATATCTTCTAAAATGTATTCTTGTGGCTCTTGTTTTCTTTGGTCTTGCTTTTCTAGTCAAAATTATCGTTGGAGTTCGTGCAAAATGGAGGTCCGTTTGGGGTCGTGTGTTGGAGTTGGCCTTACAAGTGGGACCGCAGTTGAGGAAACCGACTATCGGCAAACCCCCACCTCGCCCGCCGCGCGATGGCTGAAGTTAGAGAAACGACGAGGTTGAAGAGATTGCTCTAGCACAGACTCCAAGAAATATGGTGTCAGATGGATGGCGTGCCGGTGGCGTGTGCCGTACTCCTGGATGTGAATGCTTGTTCTGGCCCATGCCACCCTACTACTCCTACTACTTATATAGTACTCCTACTAGTAGTATCAAGGATTCGAGGTGCTAGTTACGTACAGCGAACACATTAACATATGGCTACAGTAAAAACACCCGCCCGACGCGCAAAGCATGTGAAGCTAGTACAAATAGTGTACTACTATTGTTGATTGGCCTCATCCGATAACCTGTTGCAATGCACGTACAATTATGTATTTGGAAAATACATTTTTGCCTCGTCGCACCACTCACTCAGAGAAGCGACTCAAAAGCCATTTATAAATTTAGTAAGTTTATCACAGGCATATCATTTTATTACATACAACAGGTCATCAACCCACATCGACAACGAGGATACATTATAAATACTTAAAGTTTTCATCACACAACAAATAACAAGCAATGAAATGAACTTCAACTCAACCAATCATCAGTGTTGGAAACGCTTGCTTTGAACCACAAGTGATTCTCTGGGAAGGGCCATCCATTGTCGATCCCGAGACCAACACAGGACTGATCATCCAGGCTGAAGCCTCCTACTATATCAGTACCAGGGTAGGGAACCACCCAAATGTCCGAGGTATAGATACATTTGCTTCTCATAAATGGTAGTAACTTTGTGTCAACAACAGTTGGATCGCCTTTCACCATCATTGGATAGTTTTGTCCAAGGAAGAGCGAGTTTTCTCCAAGACTATCAATTTTGTACCAGGGAGAAGGTGTTGGCGCTACCACACTAGTATCCATCCCGAATACCATGCAACGGTTGTTGGAATAGGTCCGAAGAGTGCGACTGAGGGAGTCCCGGACTAGGGGGTGTCCGGATAGCCGAACTATCATCATCAACCGGACTCCAAGACTATGAAGATAGAAGATTGAAGACTTCGTCCCGTGTCCGAATGGGACTTTCCTTGGCGTGGAAGGCAAGCTTGGCGATACGGATATGTAGATCTCCTACCTTTGTCACCGACTCTGTGTAATCCTAGCCCTCTCCGGTGTCTATATAAACCGGATGGCCTTAGTCCATAGGACGAACAACAATCATACCATAGGCTAGATTCTAGGGTTTAGCCTCCTTGATCTCGTGGTAGATCTACTCTTGTAACCCACATCATCAATATTAATCAAGCAGGACGTAGGGTTTTACCTCCATCAAGAGGGCCCGAACCTGGGTAAAAACATCGTGTCCCTCGTCTCCTGTTACCATCCGCCTAGACGCACAGTTCGGGACCCCCTACCCGAGATCCGCCGGTTTTGACACCGACATTGGTGCTTTCATTGAGAGTTCCTCTGTGCCGTCGCGATCAGGAAGGATGCCTTCTCCCGTCTTTAAAGACGGTACCGTCGTCAAGAGAGCTTTGGCCACCGGCCAAACTGTCCAGCTAGGTGGTTTTCTTGTGACCGCCTGTTCGGCCACCGCTCCGACGATGACCTCTCAGGTCATCAAAAGCGATCTTCACGTCAGCCCGGAATTAGCCAAGCAGTTAGATCCGCTTGAGCTCTCCTTTGTAAACGAGCTCTTGGATCGCATCGCCGCCCTGGGAGTCGCTACAGACTACGATCGGATTGGGCTTAAACCCGATATGAGAGAGATTAACTCTCCTCAGGCTGCCCACCATGTTGTCATGGTAGAGGGACAATGCGGCAACCCTTCTTCTACGTTGAAAACCAACTACGTCCGGATTCCTGATCCCTCCAAGCCGGATTCCCGTGAAGGGACGGACGCTAATCAAATACTGAACTTAGAGTCAGGCATCGGACTAGATTCGTTGGAAAGCATCCAGCAAGTCAAGCTTCCAAATCCGGAAACTTCTTGGCCCTTGAGCCACAGATCGGGCGGGTTTCCGAACTCGATTCCACCGGCCCACCCAAACATAAGCGATCTATCTCAAATACGGGAAGAGCCCGATGAAACAGTACATCATTACTGGGCCAAATTCCTCCTGGTTATGAACAGGATAAAGGACTGCTGCGAAGAAAGCGCGATTTCAATTTTCTGCAACAATTGCATGGACAAGGGAATCATGAACGCCATAAGTCGTCGCGAAGTTACACGCTTCATCGACCTAGCGACTATCGTACAAAAATACTGTGCGGTAGAGAGTGCCAGGAACACCGAAACTAGGTTTTGGGACAGTCCGGCCTTGACCACAACCCTAGTCCGAAGTAAAAAGGTGCGCCATACTCAAGCACCTGGGTTAAAAACCAAAAAGCAAAGACCCCCTACAGGGCATGGAACCGTATTGGAGGGCTGGCTCAACGGACCCTGCAAAATCCACAGTACGGAGGGCGCCACTCCAACACACAGCCTTCGAGCATGTTGGATACTACGGCAGGTGGCCAAAAGTGGCAAAGGCTTTCTAGCCCCGGGCAAACAGCCCAGCAGTACCAGTACGGTATTAATAGTCTTCGAGACTTTCGCATCAAATAACATGCGAAAACGAACAATCCGCAGCCTCGCCAAAGTCTACCAAGTAGCAACAGCAAATCCATGGAGTGACACGGCTATCACCTTCAACGCTAGCGACGAACCTAAATTCCAAACAGCTAGAGCACCAGCCGCATTGGTCCTCAGTCCGATAGTGGACGGCTTTCGCCTTACCAAGGTACTCATGGATGGCGGCAGCGGATTAAACCTCATCTACGAGGAAACCCTTCAAAAAATGGATATTGACTGGAGCCGCATCGAGCGAAGAAGCACAACCTTCAGAGGGATAATCCCTAGTCGAGAAGTACGCTGCACAGGAAAAATCACACTAGACGTAGTGTTCGGCTCACCGGACAATTACAGGTCCGAGGAGGTCATGTTCCATGTGGCCCCATTCGGCAGCGGGTACATGAAGCTCAAAATGCCCGGACCCAATGGGATAATCACTCTTGCAAGTGATCCAGATACAGCACTCCGCGCTGAAAATAAGACAGCCACACTGGCCCTAGAGGCATTGTCCGAAGCCCTAGCGGCAGAGGAACTAGCTACGCTGCGCTCCAAGGTGGATAGGGACGATGTGATACTCGATAAGAGGTCCAAGTCCACCTCTTTTAAACCAGCAGACGAAATAGTCAAATTTCAGGTCCATCCAACGGACCCCACAAAGGCGGCCTCCATTGGGGCACAATTAAGTCCTGATGTCGAAGCCGCACTACGAGAATTCCTTCGGGAAAATTGGGACATTTTTGCCTGGCACCCTTCAGACATGCCAGGAATCCCACGCAGGCTGGCAGAGCACAGCCTAAACATCCTAAAATGATTCAAGCCGGTCAAACAAGCTCTTCGGAGATTTTCCGAACCCAAAAGAAAGGCAATGGGAGAAGAGCTAGCCAAACTCTTAGAAGCCGAATTCATCAGAGATATAAACATCCGGACTGGCTAGCCAATCTAGTAATGGTACCAAAAAAGGACAAATCTTGGCGCCTCTGCGTCGATTTTAAAGACCTTAACAAGGCCTGTCCAAAGGACCATTTCCCCCTCCCTCGCATCGACCAAATCATCGATGCTACCGCAGGGCACGATTGATTGTGCTTCCTCGACGCATACTCCGGATACCATCAAATCAAGATTGCGGAAAAAGACCAGGCCACAACGGCATTCATTACTCCATATGGGCCATTCTGCTTCAACACAATGCCCTTCGGACTCAAAAACGCCGGCGCAACATATCAGCGCATGATCCAAACATGTCTGGCTACCCAGATAGGCAAAACAGTAGAGGCATATGTAGACGATGTGGTCGTCAAGACCAAACACGTCAAAACTCTAGTAGAAGACTTGAGGGTGACATTCGACAACCTCCGAGCATATGACATTAAGCTCAATCCGAAAAAATGCGTCTTCGGCGTACCAGCCGGAAAGCTCTTGGGCTTCATCGTATCCGGTAGAGGAATTGAAGCAAACCCGGCCAAAATCTGAGCTCTGTCACAATTGGATATTCCAAAGGACCTCAAGCAAATACAAAAACTAACCGGATGCGTAGCGGCCTTAAGTCGCTTCATCTCCCGTTTGGGAGAAAAGGCTCTGCCCCTCTACCGCCTCCTCCGGCGCACCGAACATTTCGAATGGACGGATGCTGCCACAACCAGACTCGAAGAAATAAAGGCCATACTGGCAACAAATCCGGTCCTGGCCGCGCCCAACCTGGGCGAGCCTATGTTATTATATATCGCAGCAACACATCAAGTTGTCAGCGCGGTACTCGTCGTCGAGCGAGAGACGGAAGGGCACAGATTCCCTCTTCAAAAACCAGTGTACTACGTATCCACTGTTCTAACTCCATGCAAGTCCCGGTAACCACATTATCAAAAGATAGCATATGCGATGTTCATGGCATCCCAGAAGCTGCGACACTACTTTCAAGAGTGTTCCATAATGGTGGCCTCCGACGTACCTCTCAACGATATTATAAACAATCGCGACGCAACGGGAAGGATTGCAAAATGGGCTATTGAGCTCTTAACATTTGACATAACCTATAAACCACGGCGAGCTATAAAGTCGCAGGTTCTGGCCGACTTCGTTGCCGAATGGACCGAAGCCAAACTCCCTAAAGAGTACGGCGCATACTCCAATTGGATCATGCATTTCGACGGATCCAAAATGTTGGCTGGCTTGGGGGCCGGCATCGTCCTGACGTCCCCAACTGGAGACACAATCCAATACGTACTTCAAATAATGTACATGGACTCCAATAACGCAGCCGAATACGAGGCCCTTCTACATGGCCTCCGGATGGCAATCTCCATGGGCATTCAACGCCTAGAGGTGCGCGCGGATTCAAACCTCGCAATATCCCAAGTAAATGGAGACTTTGATGCCAAAGATCCAAAAATGGCAGCTTACCGCAACGCCGTCCTAAAAATGTCAGCTCGGTTCGAAGGACTCGAATTCCACCATGTAGCCCGGGATAATAACCAGGCAGCAGACGTATTAGCACGCATCGGCGCGAAACGAGACGCCATCCCTCCAAACATCTTCCTGGAACGGCTCTTCAAGCCATCCGTGTTATGGGAAGAGGAGTCCGGACATAACAATCCGGAGCCAGCTGCATCACCGAACTCAGACCATTCTGACACAATCGGCGGCTCAGCCAACGAAATAACACCCTCAGCTCACAAAATAATGGCAGTAATTGCCCCATGGACAGAACCATTCCTAGCCTACTTAATTCGGCAGGAACATCCCGAAGACCAAAATGAGGCCCGCTGCATAGTTCGGCGATCTAAAGCCTACAAGGTCCATGAGGGAGAACTTTACAAGAAAAGCACAACCGGAGTCCTTCAAAGGTGTATCTCCGAAGAGGAGGGGCGGAATCTCCTGACTGAAATTCACGCCGGACTCGGCGGGCACCACGCTGCAGCCCGGGCACTCATAGACAAGGCCTTCCGTACAGGATTTTATTAGCCGACAGCCCGGGCAGATGCTCAGGACTTAGTCCAACGATGCGTCGGTTGCCAGCTCTTTGCTAATCAGAGCCACATGCCACCGACCGCCCTCAAAACTATACCCGTTACTTGGCCGTTCGCGGTCTGGGGGCTTGACATGGTTGGACCCCTTAAAGGGGGAACCCACAAGCACAAATACTTATTGGTCATGGTGGACAAATTCACCAAATGGATTGAGGCCAAGCCGGTTAAAACGGTAGAATCCGTACCGGTGATAGACTTCCTATCCGAGGTAGTACACCGTTTTGGCGTCCCCCACAACATCATCACCGATAACGGCACGAACTTCACTGCCGACGAGGTTAAACTCTGGTGCAAAAACATGGGCACCAAGCTCGATTACGCTTCAGTCTATCACCCCCAAACTAACGGTCAAGTCGAGCGAGCGAATGGTCTAATCATGAGCGGCATCAAACCCAGACTAGTGCGGTCCCTCAAGGTATCTAACACGCACTGGGTAGAGGAGCTCGACTCCGTACTCTGGGGGCTGCGGACCACGCCAAACCAAACTACCAGATTCACACCATTTTTTATGGTGTATGGCGCGGAGGCAGTTCTGCCTTGCGATATAATTCATGACTCACCTCGTGTGCGCATGTACGAAGAAAGAGAAGCCGAGCTGGATCGGCAGGACAGTTTCGACACCTTAGAGGAGGAGTGGGACGTGGCAAAGGCTCGTTCTGCATTCTATCAGCAGCAGGCTCGAAGATATCAAAGCAGAGAAGTATGGGCCAAAACTTACAATGTCGGCGAACTCGTTCTACGCCTGCCGGACAAGAAAAAGGACAAACTTAAGCCCAAGTGGGAAGGTCCCTTCATCATCGACCAGGTCCTGACCGGCGGAGCGTATCGTCTACGTAAAGCATCTGACAACCGACTTGAGCCGAACCCATGGAACGCAGCCCGTCTCCGAAGATTCTACGTCTAAACACCGGACTCAGAGTTCGTCTCACTCCCCCGTCCACCTTTTTATATTTTTTACTGTCTCTTGTCCCCCTCCTTCTTCCCACTTTTTCTTTTTCAATACCTTTTATAGGCTGATTTGCGCTCTGTTCGCACACACTTGATGTGCTCCTAGCACTCATTATACCTGGGGGCTTCTTTACCAGAAGCTTATTAATATGGGCTTCACGCCCAATACATGTGTCATACTTCCGCATGTACCTTTTATTCACCATTATATGCATCGATATGACTTAAGTTTTGGCCAAGCTGGGTTGCCTGGCTCCTGTGCTTACCCCTACGTTCCCGTTTGTTCGGCTAGGAGGTAAAGGGAGCACCTCTGCAATTGTTACTGCCGGGTCAGCCGGACGTGTACCTCAGACTGGGTGAAGCCAAAAGCTAGCGTTCTTAAGAGAATATTCGGTCGGTGATTTGAAAGATGATTTATTACTTACTTATTTATAAGCCCCCAGATGCTTTTTCTGCTATTTTCGCAGTCCGGCATTGCACCTTAGGGCATGCCTCCCAGGGAAAGGAACCCTTAACAGAACTATTCTCCCTGGAAGATGTTTCTTACTAACCATGTAATATAACATAACTAGTTGGGCACTTGTCTGACAAAGCAATTATGACCCCGACGCCTTGTCTCCATGCATGCCCCGGTTCTTTTATAACCGCACGGGTATTCGGACACACTCCGGACTGTTGGGTCCCGAGGTTGAAGCGAAACGGTCTGCGAAGACAAATGATCTACAATCCGGCTAGAAGGCATCTTACATGTCATTTCAAATTACATTGTCATACCGACTGATTGTACTCCTCCTCAATCCCATCTGACAGGCTGTCTAATTTACAGTCCTGTTGGGAATATTTTGCGGCCAGTTCTACTTGGCCATACATCAAGCTCACAAGGATCTCCTTCCCATCAGGCCCCGCTGGTCCGACCTCGGCCATGTGGTTTGGGTCAGCCTTTGGGTAGCGCGTCTTCACCATGGCCCAGGCCTCCCTGGCGCCCTGACGGCAGGCCGATATCTTCCACAAGCGGAGGCATCGCCGTGCTCCCTGGAGCTTCTCAGCAAGCTCACCAAGGCCCTTGGGTAGGGAGACGGATGGCCATAAAGCCTGAACGACGCCACTCATCGCCTGCCAAACACGTTCGAACAATTGCACCAGCTCGGGAAGTTGGTCACCTGTTGACCCAGGCATTTCCTCCGCAGGGCGACCTGTGAGCACACCTAAAGACATATTTCTGTCAAACAACTTCCTCGCCGAATTCTTCTTTTCAAAGGAATTTGCTCAAGCACTTACTATAAATGCCGCGACGAAGTCGCTGATTCTCCTTCAAGGAGCCAGATAGCTGGGCCCGAACACCTTTCAGCTCTTCTCCTAGCTGGGTGTGGGCATCTTGGAGTTTGTTTCTCTCCTGCTGCACCTTTATAAGCACCCTCTCGCCAGCCTTTAGCTGACGCAGTAGCTGTTGCTTGTCCGGATCTAGTCCGGCGCCCTCTGCAATATTATTGTCAGATTCATGCTGCACTTTGTTAATTAATTATCTTTTCAAAGTACGTCTTACCAGCGGGGGTCTCTGTGGCTCCCCCTGTCGCGGCCACTGCGGCCTCAAGTTGGGCCTTGCACTCTTGGAGCTCCTGGGATAGATGGGTATTCTTCTCTGTAAGATCCTGCATAAAAATTGATCCTTAAATCAGTTATTTTAACCATTTTAAGTCTCGGGGGCTACTGGCATATATAACTATTAAAATTACTTACACGTATGTCTTTCACATACTGCTCCGTGGCTCTGGTTAGCCCATCTTGAGCGGCACGGAGGTGCGCATTTCCCGCATCAAAGGCATTTAACGCCTCCGGGGAGAAACACGCGTCACGAAGAACTGTCTGGCGACGCCTGTGATTCATGGCGCTCGCCACCTCAGATCGGGTGGCGGACAGCTTGTCGGCATCCTCCGTCGGAGGAGTGTCCGACTCATGCCTTGTATTCACCTCCCCTTCCGGGCCGTGCATTGGAGCATGGCTGGCGGAGGCTTGATTGGCAACCTCTCTGGACACTGTTCGGCGAGCGCTCTTTCTGGAAAAGTTATAAGCATTAATATACCCCCTGGGAATCCTTCCCTTAAAAAATAGCGGTGCTCCATACCGTGGCGGCGAAGTTTCAGTTCGCGTCGCACTCCTCTTCCGCCTGCTGGGCCGGACTGACCCTTGTTGACCGGTCGCCGCAGGCTCGACTTCCTGCCGTAAAGGTGCTTCCTGTCGAACACCACCGGTGCACGGTGGTCAGAACTAAGCATTAAAGAAGTAACGGCATCAGGACTTCGGTCGTACTCACCGGAGAGGCCGGACACAAACCGGGGTATTCAGCCATAATGGCGACTAAAGCATTATCTATGCTGAGATGGTGGTACACCCCATCGATCAGTTCCACCGCTAAGTCCGGATCCTCTTCGGAGGCCGGATCAAGGGACCTTTTTGGGTCTTCAGGTTGTGGGGCTAGGCTTTTTATGCCCTCCACATCCCGACGCAGTTCCTGTGTCAAAATCATACAATAAGACAATTGCCTTTAAAGGCACGGTTCCAATATGCATGCGACCGCTTACCCAGCTCCGAAGGTTGTTCATGGAAAATCCGTTCAGAGGATTCATGCGGAGGAAGTCCTCCTTCTCCCCCTTGTACAAGCCGGATGGGATCTTCACCAGATCGTCGGCCGAGCCAGGTCCCTTGCGGCCGTGACGGGTGGCGTCGTCGTCTCCGTTGAAGTCCCACATGGGGTGGCCCCTATATTGGAGTGGTTGCACCCCACTCATAATGCATGTGGCCATGACTCCGATCATGGTTAATCCGGAATGGGCTAGGAGCCGTATCCGGCCCATCAAGTAATGGACGCTACTATCATCTTCCCGCCGAGGGCTCCGTGGGCACCAGCTTAGGCGTTTCTTCAGGGGAGCGTTGCTGAACTCCGGAAGGCTGATCCGGACTATATCCGGCAGCGGAGTATCCTCCATATAAAACCACTCCGAAGGCCAGTCTTCGGACGTCTTCTTCGGGGTCCCGGACAGGTATCCGGTCCCGGCGATGCGCCATATTTCGGCTCCGCCCACTTGATATATCAACCCCTCGTGAGAGCGGGGTACGAGGCAAAACAGCCTCTTCCACAGTGCAAAATGGGGCTCAATGCCCAAGAACAGCTCACACAGAGCTACGAAGCCCGCAATGTGTAAAATAGAGGCAGGTGTAAGATGATGAAGCTGGAGTCTGTAGAACTCCAGAAGCCCCCGGAGAAACGGATGTATAGGAAATCCGAGTCCCCTTATTAAATAGGAGACGAAGCACACCCACTCTCCTTTGGAGGGATTGGGGGCGCTCTCCGCCTGCTTCCCACCTTTGTAGCTGCCAGTCCAGCTCGAACTGGAACCATGAAGGCCGGGGGAAGATATCCCTCTGCTTGGAGCGTCAATAACTCGCTGTGCGGGACTGAGCATCTCCTCCAATCTCCTGGCTTAGGGCTGGGAGCGCGAGAAGAGGAGCCGCGTCGACTGTCCATGTTGGAATGGGTTTGGTGTCAGATGCGCCTCGATGAGTGCTTGCGGAAGGAGGATGATGTGATTTGGATCTGGATCCCCGCCTCTCTTATAGGCAGCTTATTTGCGCAGCTAGGGGGTAAAACATAAAAATACCCTGGCTTTTCGCATTCGTGCGACGCGTGGAAGAAGACCATTATTGGATGCAGAAGCCAAGGAGCGCAACATTTATGAAGCAACCGGACACTATCCGGCAAACACATGGAGCATGAAGAAGAACCCGCCTTGCAAACGCCGAAGACAACATACGCGCCCGATTCGTCGTTATTGAAGCCTGGTTCGTTGGCTACTGAGGGAGTCCCGGACTAGGGGGTGTCCGGATAGCCGAACTATCATCATCGGCCGGACTCCAAGACTATGAAGATAGAATATTGAATACTTCGTCCCGTGTCTGGATGGGACTTCCCTTGGCGTGGAAGGCAAGCTTTGCGATACGGATATGTAGATCTCCTACCTTTGTAACCGACTCTGTGTAACCCTAGCCCTCTCCGGTGTCTATATAAACCGGATGGCCTTAGTCCATAGGACGAACAACAATCATACCATAGGCTAGCTTCTAGGGTTTAGCCTCCTTGCTCTCGTGGTAGATCTACTCTTGTAACCCACATCATCAATATTAATCAAGCAGGACATAGGGTTTTACCTCCATCAAGAGGGCCCGAACCTGGGTAAAAACATCGTGTCCCTCGTCTCCTGTTGCCATCCGCCTAGACGCACAGTTTGGGACCCCCTACCCGAGATCCGCCGGTTTTGACACCGACAGCGACCATGGGAGACTACACCTGCTTCCTTAGTAGTAACATCATCTGTGGGCTGTATACACACAAGAAGAGGTGATCCATCAGAATTAGTTGCCAGGCGCCACTGAGTATATGGGTGCTACTCGTCCTCATGCTCGTGATCATCACCATCGTCATCTCCCCCTTGGTTATAAAAATTTTCAAGTATAGGTGGTGGAATGTTCACAGGACCTTGGAAACACAAGAAGAAGGTTAATTGGTAAAGGGAAACTTGCTAACCCACATGCATGTGGATGAAACAATTATAATTACGGTGGAAGACAACCGTATCGAAACTACGAGGATCCCATGCAAAAACAGTGCCATGAGTGGTGGAAGCAAACACAAGGCCCTCGTATTGAATTGCATCACATTACTCATCCGTGTACAAAAACTGATTTTTGAGCACTATCCATCCAGTCGAACCATGAAGGACGGCAACAAGCTTTTCAAAGATAGCAACAAATTCATAGTTCTTGTAATTCCAAGAGCGGTTGGGAACTCGACAAATTGCTATCTTCCATAGAAGACAATCACCATGATCGTATTTGAACGTGCGTACAATACCGGTGTGCTCAACCTCTGGGCAGTCTGCTGAGATTTTTGGAAGTGGAACCCGGTGACGAGTGTACACGTTCACAAGTTCCCACTCGCAGTTGGACCCAATGTAAACAACCCAATCTCCATTTGCTCCTGCCCAAGCCTTACCCTCAGGCGATGCCATCTTAACATCATATGTGTCATTAGCAAGCTGCATCAACTTGCACAAGGCAAGGCCTCCGTCGTCCCTGCACCAATCATCAGGGTCACGGCGAAGAAGATAGGGGAGATCAAACCGCTCCTTGACTCTTGGGTTCCTTGTAATGATGTTATTAGTTGAGTCGATAATGGTCTTGAACGAACCTTCCATGCTAGCCGACGTTATGACGTCGCACCAATTAATGAGTTCCTCCACCACGTCATCTTTCAGATTGGGGCAAGAATAACGAGGTCATTTTCGGCCTGTTCCCTCCATGGAGAAGACGATTGAACAATGGCAGAAGGAAGGGTGAAGGGCTGAAGGCAAATGGAGGAGGGAGAGGAAGAGCATGCGACAGTAGTTCCAAATAGAGAGGGAAAGACGAAGAGTCGGTGGATGTTTGCCAGTTTGCCACGGTTCACGAAGAGGTGCCCCGGCCTACACGTCCATTCGGAAATACTAGTAGAAAAGGACTCGCCATTGTCTCACTGATATGTTGGAACGGGACCACATGTCAACGAAACATGGTGTGTAATTTCTTGTGCAAAATGCGATCTAGCCGCGTTGGCCCGAGGTGCCGCATTAGTTATCGACCTTTATTTTTTTAATGGCGTGCCGTTCAGTTTTGAAGCATGACTAACTGGTACTGTACACAGAGAAAATATAAACTACTCTACCACTAATCCACCTCCAGTACTAGTAGTATAAAAAAGATATATAGGCTGGAGCTTCAGCGCTTTCTTGCTAAGTGCTGCCCACTTGCTTCTCACACTATCACCCTCTCTCCAGATCTAAAAAAGATGGCCTCTCTCTCCCTCCTCACTGGTGGTCACAGATCCACCAGGGAAGAAAAGGACGTGCAGCATTGACGCACTCGTCGTCGGCGAGCAAGGTCACGCACTGACGACAAGGCCGTCCTCTCAGACCTAGCGCCCGCGCGGGATGGCCTCCATCCCCAAGCTCGCTGCCGTAGTGTGTGCGGAGGACGACGACCACAAGCGAAGCCACTTCCCGTCGACCCTCAGGTATGCTACCTCTTTTCGAACCATACCCTTGTTCTATTGCCCCATCTGCCACGTCGTTGCATGTGGATATTTTTCCACTGCACCATCTTCCCAATTTGCTATCCTCTGCTCTGCTGGCCACGCAGACGAAAACCGTAATTTTCAATATTAAAGGAAACCCTACTTCATGCAGACTAATCCATGTCTGTGTTGAATAAGGAAAGGAAGGGAGACTGTACTGTCCAAGAGAGTAGGCATTAAACCCGCATCTAGGTTGAAAAGGGGAAAATCAGTAGCTAAGGAACGAGTCTTTTGTCTCTTGGTTGAAGAAGGGTAGAAAGGCATGACAATACAATAGAGAATAACCAGGTCGATCGGTTTGTTGTCCTCACATAGGAAAAAGGTGGCTAAAGAGAACAAAAATGGGACGTAATCCACATATGCTGCCTGGATATTTGTTGCTCTGGGCAACCATACCTCCCTCACCACTCTGCGTCCGTGGAGGTACATCGTACTGGTGCACCCACTATCCGAATGGGCCTCCCATGCTCTTATTGCCACTTTTTTGCTGTTAGTATAACGCCAGCAGTCAAGTCAAGCAATGCTACTGCTAAAGTGATGCCACATTTAACTAATGCCGCTCTCAGTCTAATGCCACCGATAAATTTAAGCAATGCCATTTAATGTCACTCGATTATTTCAGGGTTAGCTGTTGATTGTGGATGTTTTAAAGATTTTTCAGCTAAGGCATTCTAATGTTGTTGCACAGCCAGTATACCAATGATGAAACTTGTTACTACCTTCAGATTTTTGCACTGTTAATGCGTATAGATTACATACCTCACTTTCATGAGATAAGTTAATTTTTTTGTACAATGTCACCAAAATGCCAAGGCGCTGATGTCAATTTTATTTTGGTTAAACTGCACAAAAATTATGAAGACAAGAGGAAAGGTCAAGAGTGGGCACCTCCTCCTCTGGCTGTTCTCTTGATTCGTTCGATGAAGTTTTTATGTTTGATCGATTATCAAGATTGGGATAGCAATTTTTTAGGTCCCCATGAGTTCGAAATGATATTTACCTTGGAGGTACATGGTTTGCAATTTTTTTATACTGTCATTAGTTAATAATGCTAGTTACCTTCAGACTGTTGTATTTGGTTTAATGCTCATGCACAGCTAGTATACCAATGCTGAAACTTGTTACCTTTACATTTTGTGTTGTTAATTCTTATAGAAATCTTCCAGTGCTAGAGTTTATTGAAATCTGTTCAGTAAAACCATTGTACTGTACCCTGTAATAAACTAACTACTCTATTGTTGCACTAGCCACTGGATTAGTTTATATTTGTAGTATTCGAATGGTGTTGCATTAGCGTATGAACATAAATAAAGTGTGGCAAGCTTTCCCAGATATGTGCTCAAGAAAACTACTACATGGTTTTCTAAATACTAGATGTTTGGGTACTTTAAATTGAACCGCGAAAACGTCTTATATTAAGGAATAGAGGGTGTAGAGTTCACTCAAATTATTCCAGTAAAGCTAGTCGCACCTTTGTTAAAATTAATGTTCATTATGTTATCGGAGGAGGTCTGTATGTTTGTCTCTAATGCCTGTCGACTACATACCTGACATCGTGATGTAATGTTAAGTCATTTCCTTTTGTACAGTGTCACTGAATTGTCAAGGTGGTGATGGCATTTTATTTTAGTTGATCTGCACAAAATATGCTTAAAAGAAGAGGAAAGGTCAGGAGTCGATCATTCTTTCAAAAAGAACTATATATGCCTTTCTGACATCAGCCTCTATTGCCTTATTTATTCCTTCAAACATGTGGTTAGAAACAATGTTGCTACTTTTTCCATTAAGAAATTGGAATATTTATATTTGTGAGTCTATGCTTCAACTAGTGTCGTTTTTACAGTAATCACACTTTCAATATCTATGCAAACAGGGATGCTCGATTTTAGTGGAACTGCACAAAAAGACCAACTGGTTCAACATTAGAAGCATGTTTTCTTCCAACCTTTATATCCAATTGGTGGCACTATGAGCTGTTCATTACGAAGGTACATGGTTTGCTACTATCTTGCTACTCTTTTTGTGCTGTCATTTAATAGTAATACTAGTGGTTTGCAAGTGAATTTATTGGTAGGGTGGACCTACATTAGAGGTGCAAGACAAGATTCAATGATTGGATGCTCAATTTCGGTTGTATCGATTTCACCTCTTCCATCACTGCGAACATGGATATCCTTCGTCTGATGAAGAATAGGCGCTATATTTCTACTATGAACCAGCAAATCAATTCAGTATGAAATTGTCCAGGGCAAAACATAACTGTATCAGATTGTCCATTGCAGAACATGACAGATGCTAAGCGGAAGAGACATGTTTAAACCGAAAATACAAGGTGTGGTATATGTTTACTAGCTGCTTGATATTTGTACAGACAGAGATGTCTGCCCATTGCTATTTGGCAAACAAACAAAGTGTCCGCAATTTTGGTTGAACTGCACAAGAGAATAGTATAGTCACTGCATGCAGTGCCATTTGAAAATAGACACAGAAAGATTGGATAGTCACTTCATGGACTGCTGAAAAGTACTACTGTACTATTTATTGGCCAACACTAGGTGCTTCATTGCTTTGGTCTGATATTACAATGGGCATCATTTTGCCTAAGTTAAAGTTTTATTCCGAAAATAGTCTCGCAGTGTGATCGAGAGAAGATCAAATCATATTGCAGTGGATGTTCCTCCATCATGTGTCGTTCATTCTCATGGTTCCAGCTGTTGGTGAAACCACTTACGTTTGCAAGAGGAATTGTAGACTGCACAAACAAATTTGTCTTTCAGTCTGTACTGAATGTTGGCCAAGAGAAGCATCCAAGTTAGTAGGAAGAACAAATGTTTTTTCTAGATATTTGCTTTTGGAGCTACATATTTGTATATGATCTGTGAATCATTGAGATGCATTAACATGTTGATCTTATGTATGGGAATCGTACTAGTTAGTTTTAGTTGCGACACAAGATCTGAAGTGGATGATCTTTGCTTTTGGAGCTACATATTTGTATATGATCTATGAATCATTGAGATGCATTAACAGTTACTTATTTCTATTCGCTTAGTGTTTACAAGTTACTGATCGATCACTAGCTAGCCTACTAATGCGCTCCTGACAGTTTTATTTGCGACGCAAGATCCGAAGTGGCAGTTTTTTGAATAAAAATGCCTACCTCTGAAGAAACTGACAAGCTACACTATCCTACCTACTCGATCCTACATGGATAAATAGCGGATCATGCACGTACTACCTCCTTTCCGGTTTGCAGGGCTCAATTCAAGAAATGACCTACTCGATCCTACACGAATAAATAGCTGATCACGCACGTACTAGTACCTCCTTTCCAGTTTGCAGGGTTTTAATTCAAACCTCTCACCAACCAAGGTACTCCCTCCGTCCGGGTTTATTAGTCCCGTGAGCAAAGCAGCAAGACCAAGGCATGGCAATAATTAATGGCATGTAGAAGTTTAAGCCTAATTAATTCCAGCGATTTAAGTGGCTACATGTGTGCCCTCGGCTGCGACTCGTTGCATGCTGCTCCGCATACTGGCTACAAGCGATTCTGAGTGCCTGCATGCAACCGGCCGTAATTAAGGCGGCTAACTAATGTGAAAAAAGATGCGCTTTAATTGTTGCGGGCTTTTTAAATCCGTGGAATCATTATTGGCAAGGAGGGAGATGATTCGAGTGCACTCGTTTGGCCGCCATGCCGGCGTGCAACCCGGACGGGACGGGACGGCACAGTCATAATTTCAGTTTCTCTAGTTTTCCAAGGCAAGCTTGCACGCTAAGCCATGCCTGCTTATGCATTGAATTTTGATGACCGTCACGCTACCTTCCGCCTATAAGTACTGTTTCCCGTCCTTCTCCGGTGGCACCGTGACCTAACTCGCCATATCCTCATAAGCCCCCACTGGCCCGACGTCGCTCGCCACGTCCGCCATGCCCCCGCCTGTCCGCGGTAGGAGACGCCGGAGGCGGTCACCGCCAGAACTAGTGTTCGGTTTTTCACCGGAAGGCAGACGGAGGGAGGAGGCATTCTATCTGTCTTTAGATGGCAATGCAGAGATCGAGGACTTGTTGGAGCGCGACTGCCTGGTGGAGAAGCAGGAGTTGTTGGAGCGCGACCGCCTGGAGGAGGAGCAGCATATCGCCAATTTGCGCTGCCAGCGGGACATGGATTAGCAGCGCATCGACGCTCTGAGTCGCGAGCAGAGTGCCCACAATTGGGCCGACTACATGGAGGTCGGCGCCCGGCAAATAGCCCTGGAGGCTGTCGGGCACGCACGCGTTCGCGACGTTGATTTTTACTACCAACTCGTCAAGTGGGTTTCCTGCTTGGAAGCCTAAGCTTCGGTGGACCACGCCTGCATGGAAAGGGCCAACACGCACGAGCAACGCACCCTATCGCACCTCTCGCAAGTCCGAGGCGAGGCGTAGGACGCCGGTGCCGGCGTTTAGCGTGTACCGTAGATGGCGGCCGGCATCGCCTAGTTAGCTAAGAGTAAGTTAGTACTTGTACGCTACTAGAATATTAGTGGGAGTAGATAGTTAACTTGGCTCTGATGGTTGTCAACGTGGAAGTTTAGTATATGTGGATCAGACCTGTAACTTTTCTCTGAATGTTGAACTTTTCGTTTGAACATATGGAATGGGATGTTATTTTTTAAATGGGTTGTATTTGTCCTCCACAGGTTTAGACGCTGACTTGTGGGCCTACCAAGTTGACGCGTACACAATCAGGAGATGATTGTACGTGGAGAGGATGACAGCAGGGACCCACCAAGGTCATGGCCGTACGCAAGCAAGTGCCTCCTTATTTCAAGCCAATAAAAAAATGGCTCCTCCTAGTGGATTTCTGACATCTGGGTCCCATGCCATTGTCAACGTAGTCAATAAACGAGAGAATTGCACAATGAGTGGCTGACACCAGGGACCCAGTAGCTCGACTAGTTCTTTTTGTTTTGGGTTAATTTGATAAATGCCACTCCAAATCTGGTGTTTCTGAGAAATGCCACTGCAATTTCCAAACTTTGAAAAATGCCATTTCTAGTTGCATTTTTTGAAGTCTGGAGTGGCGTTTTTCAAAGTTTGCAAACTGCGGTGGCGTTTTTCAAAGTTTGCAAAAAGTACAGTGGCATTTTTCAAAGTTTGGAAATTGAAGTGGAATTTTTATGAATCACCACAATTATAGTGGCATTTATCTAATTTGTTTTTGAGACGGAAGCAGGGTGTCAACTGGGCTGTGTGGGACACTCTGGCCTGTCTAGACAGCCTTTTCTTTTATGTTTACCACAGACCAGCCCAATAGTTTTTTTTTCTTTGTGAAAATGGCTAGCCCAGTTTTTTTTGATTTGTCAAGTAAGTGGCTTTATCAGGCCTGTTGGGCTGCAAATCTTTCAAGACGAGGAGAGCTTCATTCGGCTAGCCGAGAAAATGGCCTATCAGTAATGAGAAATGGGTTGTACATTTTTCAAACACATCAAACCGACAATTAGTTTCAAATATCTTTTTTTCATTTGGAGATTTTAAATTGTTATGCGTGGACAATTTATTGGATTTTATATTGATATACATTTATTTTTAAAATCAGTTTGAATGTGACTCCAAATTTCGGGATTAAAAACAGTTCAGACTGCACCGACATATGCAAAATTTCGTATAATTTTTTAACCGTGCCCACAATATGGGCTGTAATGCTAGCAAAAAGAATATGGGCTCCAAAAAACCGTAAAAATTAGCAAATGGGCTGTAAATTATTAGAAATAATGGCAGATGGCATGTATGCTGTTTTCCACACATTTCAGGCTTTCCTAAAAAAAGGTTGACGCACAAGCAGTGACTGTTGGATGTCCATCCAACGGTCGTCGTGCTTCTTCAATCTCTGCTCTTTCTGCTCCAGCTGCTCAAACAAGCGCCAACGGGACTGCCTGCTCCCTCCTCCCCGCGGCCGGCTGTGCTGCCGCGCAGGCCTCACCGCCCCACTGTACTCCCATCGCTGGCCTAGCCATACCTCTACTCAACCACACCTGCTATTATTCTCCGACGATGGCAGACGAACCAGTAAACCGTCATACAGTGATCCTCCCCTCCGCGTGGGAAACAACTGTCGAGTCTTCCCTAGCTCCGTGTCGTTCCCTTCCTAGGCATCGCTATCGTCCACCGCCCTGGTGCTCTCGGCGTGGCGTGGTCAACGTGGTGCACGACCGACATGCATCTGAAGTGGACTGTACATCGAGTGGCTGACAGTTGGGTCCACGGCCGCACGCAAGGAAATGCCTCCTTATTACGCGCAAAATAATGATTCCTCCACCTGACATCCGGGACCCACCAAAAGGGCCTCTATATTTCGCGAAAAAAAAACGTTACTACCACTGACAGCTCGGACCCACCAGCTATATCTTCGCACGCAATGAAGTGCCTCCTTATTATGCACAAAAAATGAATACTCCCCCTGCTACCTGGGACCCAGTATAGTGGGCCTACTAAGTTGACGGGGACGGAGGGCTTTGTCAACTTAGTCAATATGCATGATTCTTGCTCGAGTCACCATATGATGTCCATCCCACGGTCGTAGTGCTTCTTCAACCTCTGGTCTTCTTGCTACAACTCCCCAAAGCAGCGCCGGTCGTGCCGCCTGCTCCTGCCTCCCGTGGCCGGCTGTGCTGCCGCGGAGGCCTCACTGCCCCCTACTACTCCCACCGCTGGCCAGGACATCCCTCTACTCACCCGCACCCCCTGTTATTCTGCGGCGACGGCAGCCTCACACCACAGCCGAACTAGTGGACCCTCGTACTCCTCTCCGCGTGGGCATCCACTACCGCGTCTTCCCCGGCTCCGCGTCGTCCCCTTCATAGGCCTCGTCGTCGTCCACCGCCGTGGTGACCTCGGCGCGGCATGGTCAACATGGTCAACAACCGACTTCCATCGGAAGATTACTGTATGTGGAGAGGCTGCCAGCTGGGTCCACGGTAGCCGCAAGGAAGTGCCTCCTTCTTACACGCAAAATAATTATTCCTCCACCTGACAGCGGGGACCCACCGGATGGGCCACCGTATTTCACAAAAAAACATTTCCTCCCTGACTGCTAGGACCTACTAGCTACGTCTTCGCACGCAACGAAGTGCGTCCATATTACGGGCAAAAAAATGATTCGCCCCAGACTGTTGGGACCCACCAGCTACATCTTCGCACGGAAGGAAGTGCGTCCGGGCAAAAAAAACGATTCGCCCCCCCTGACTGCTGGGACCCACCAGCTACATCTTTGCACGCAAGGAATTGCCTGACAGTCGGGACCCACCTGGTCGAAGCTTACGTAACATTGTCATTCTGGCCGTGAACGTGTACGTACATACTGGTCGATGTAGAGGCGCACGTGTCTTAGTATAGGCGCGCGTGTGTCATAGTAGAGGCGCGCACGTAGCATGCACACGTACGTACAACGGCCAGGGTGTAAGAAAGTAAATACGGCAACGCACGTACATATGGGTGGGGTCTCGAACGCCTACTTGCGCATACGTACGGCCAGGGCTCGTGTACATGGCTGGGCCGGAATAGAGAAACTGCGTCAGTGTTGTGTTCATGCTGAGGCAACGGAATGCGTCGTGTTCATCGGGAGGCAACGGAATGCATCGTGTTCATCGGGAGGCAATAGAATGCGTGGGAGCCAACCGTCTTGGATGGAACAAGCAATGGTAACGAGGCCTGGCGTACCGCGGAATGGAGGAAACGACCTTGTGTTCGACCGACCACGTTTGAAACGTGGTCCTGTTCATCGGGAGGGGTTTGGCATACCGCAAAACGGAGGAAACCAACTTGTGTTGGACCTCCTACGGTCGAAACGGGGTCCTGTTGATCGGGAGGGGTGTGGCGTACCGCAAAACAGACAAAACGAACTTGTGTTGGAGCGCTACGGTCGAAACGGGGGTCCTGTTCATCGGGAGGGGTGTGGCGTACCGCAAAATGGGACTCCACAGGATACTATTCATCACCACCATCGACCTCCTCCAGCCTCCACGGGCTATTGTTCATCCACCGTCAACCTTCTCCAGCCTCCACATGCGACTGTTCATCCACGTGCTACTATTCATCCAGCCTCCACCGCGCGCTACTCCACCGGCTCCTGTTCAACCACTCCTCTCCACGGGCTCCTATTCAACCACCCCTCCACGAGCTACTATTTATCAACCCCTCCGCCATCTACTGTTCATCCAGCCCTCCACGGGGTCGTCCTGTTCATCCAGCCCTCCACGGGGTCCTGTTCATCCAGCCCCAACCAGCTTGATCGATCGGAGTCCTGCTCATCCAGAGGCAACGCCACAGGGTCCTATTCATCCACCCCCACCGCTCAGTGTTCATCAAACCCACCACCCCCGCCCCCCGCAACGCTCACTGTACATCCAGAGGCAACATCGATCGGCTTTAGTTAGCAGCAGTAGCGAAGGAATCGCTCGATCGGGTTCAGTTAACAGCCATTGATCGATCGCTCGGGTTTAGTAACGCGTAGCCTGTAGTGCAATCGCTCGGGTTCAGTTAGAACCCAACGCCTTGCTCGGGTTCAGTTAGAGCCAACGCCTCACACACGTACGCGTACGTGTACAAGAGAAACACGCAGCACTCGGCCCCCGACCTCCCACCGTAACCGGGAACTCGCCGAAATTTTCCTTGCCGTCGCTTCTACCACGGTTTTTTCTATAATGGATGGCCCAAAGAATGTCATGCAGCTACGTCTCCGGCCCGCCCAGGACGAAAAGCCCATTTTCTGTCATGATTTTTTGTCATAGAAGTAGGAGCCCACCACATCTATGATGATACCGGGTTTTGTCACAATTATCGTCATAGAAGTGTCATAAGCATGACAAAAAAATCGTTCAGCCCAAAATTTCACGGATGTGTCTTTTTTTTAGTGCTAGGAGTAAACCGCCGTAATATTAAAGGACGTGCAGGGACGAGTAGGAGCGAACTGCCAGCGTGTGAACGGTAGGGTAGTAGCTTTCCATTCTCCCATGATACGGCCTTCCGAGAGTCCTTGGATCTGAGATTCAACGGTTGCATTGCGTGATTCTAGACCTATGGGTGAATATCCTATCCTGGAGGGTTATTCTGCAAATTTTTAGCAACTTAGCATGCGACCGTTCGATCTCAGATCCAAGGGCTGCCAGCAGCCCGTATCATGGTCACGCCTACCACGACCGCCGCGTCGCTCGCGCGGTCGCGCCCTTGTTGATTTAACATGGTGTGTTAGGCTACCTGATGTTGGCATGTCATACATAGTCATGACTTAGTCACTCATACTACAACAAGGTTAGCTATAAGGTTGGCTATAAGTGTATTTTTTTACTTCTCTCTATCTCTTTCTTCATACTCCCTCCGTCCCATAATATAAGAACATTTTTGACACTAGTGTAGTGCCAAAAACATTCTTATATTATGGGACAGAGGGAGTAGTATTTATTGCATTTGCCAAGGAGTGACCTCTTCCAATGAAATGGTGCTTAGATGAGGTGCTAAGGGAGTTAAATGGATTAGCAATCAAGTCCCCGATGCATAGGTGCTTATTAGTTTTTTGTTGCTAAGTTTGCCTCATTTAATTAGCTATAGACTCAAAATTGTCTTTTCACCTAGGTACACGCGCTTAGCACAGTTTCTTCCTTGGGTCACCAAACTAGTCTCTCTCTTCTTAATTAACTTGCTACATCAGACTTTATGCCTATGTGGCAAGCTTAGCACCTGTAGGAGCAAGTAAGTACTACAATAGTGGGCTATAAGCCTGCTTTACATGGCATTTTTGCATATGTGGAGGAAAGAGGCAAGGAAAAAGTGGAGAAGTGTGCTCTCATGCAAGAGCCAACCTCTCTACATGGTGGAGCATTGGGAGAGGCACCTGTATGGAGGAATCGGGAGACTCACGCCAGTCGTAGTGCCGCAGTTAAAATAATAATGTCAAGTTAAATCACAGGGCCCCACCTGTACAGCAGTAACTCGCTGTCAAATCACACAAACCTATATTTGCAGCAGCCTACTCCCTCATCTTCTCGCGTCTCTGTCGAACCGACTAGGCGGAAGTTCCCTGCCTTCCGCTTAGGAAAAGCCCCGCCCTTAAATTTTAAATAGTACAGTATACTAATTTTGTATGCATGGATTGCTCCATGGAGCAAAGCCTCAAGAAAATGGCGGTACACATGTACAGAGCATACAACATGCCCATCGCGTTCACGTCACACCCCAGACGGTCGGTCGGTCTGGCACGCTGCTCTCTGAATGGAACGCGTGTCATATCGCGTTTGCACACACATGTGGGACCGCAATTGAGAACCGACCATAGGCAACTCCCCGGCCCCACAAGTCGGGTGACTTAATAGAAGAGAGAGAGACGAGCAATAGTACTAGAGAAGTGTTGTACTATGTTGGTGCTAGGACGATCCCTGCGAGACATGGAAGATCAGTCCGTCCATGCATGTGACCAGACTCCAGCAGACACGCCTGGATTGGCTATCGTCTACATATCGTGCAGGCTGTGTTGTACAGGGCTGTAGTTCTGATGAGAAATCTAAAAAAGGTTTCTTGTCATCTCGCAAAATTAGGTGTCATATGCTTTGGATCACTGCGAGGGTTAAACAGCGACAACTGAGTTGGGCTAGTCATTGGGGGCACATGCATGAAGACTACTCGGCTGCCATCTAAGTCAAGCTGGCTATGTTAATTAGGACATCTATCAACGTACCCCTTTTTACGAGTTTATCTTTAATTTTAGCTTTGATCCTTGTCTAGTTTGTCCGTCGGGATTCATGTTATCTCCTTTGGGCAGTGAGGTTATGATTTCTTGTCATGTGCCATTTTTTCATGTTATATGTTATAATCCGGTGCTTCAGATCAAAATGACAACAACCGCGCCTCCAGGCCACGTGCATGAAGACTTCTCGACAGTCATTGACGAGGTCAAGTCGACTCCGATAGACAAAAGAAAACTAGTACTCCACTATATAGGCAGGAGCCTCCGCGCTTGCTTGCTAGTGTTGCTTTCTTCACACTGTCTCGTCCTCTCTAGATCTAAACACAACAGTGGTGACCACACACAATCTCTCTCTCTACTCACCGCTGGTCACAGATCCAGCCGGATCCTCTCTACCGGGGAAGGTGAGAAGGTGCAACGTTCACGCGGTCATCCTCTACGATGGCTCTTATCCACTACTGGCGCGTCCCGATCAGCGTGCCTTGCCGTTCTCTCCCAAGCACCACTGGCGAGGGAGGGCCTCCGACCCCTTCTGCCTCGCTGCCGTAGTGTGGGCAGATCCGGCCTCCTGCCACCCACCTAGCGACACCCCGGCGACCATCAGGTATAACTTTCTTTGAAAGCGGCCTTGGTCTACTTCCCGAGCTCCTGACGTCGCTGCATTTGTATCTTTTACTATTTCTCAGGGCCCCTCATAGATAGGATCGATCGGCTGTTCGAAAACCACTGAATTTTTTACGGTTAAGAGGTAAAACTAGTTCATGCACTCAAATCTAGTACTACTTGGTTCAAACAAGGAAGAAAGGGGGTGGGGGTGGGGGAAGATTTGTTACCTGAATCTAGGACTTGGTCGAAAGAGGAAATAATGGGGGCGAAAAGTAGCAGAGACTGGCTATCCAACTGGTCTCTAGGTCTAATAGGGAAATAAAGGGAAACGCAGTACAAACTCAATATAAACCTGATCTATTGGTTGAAAAAGGAATGAAAGTGGGGCTGGGGGACAAGTCAATAGAGTAAGTCCAGCACTAGATTTGCTAGCCTCGCATAGTATTAGGTGGCTATACCGAACAAAAATGGGACCAACCCAGATATCCTGTTCTGATGTTTGTTGCCCCGAGACACTCTTATGTAATGCCACTGGTAAAATGTAGCAGTCACACTGTTAAAAGTAAGGATACGTTAAACCAATGTTTTTTTCAATGTAATGCCTCCAGTAATATGAATCAATGGCACTTTTTTACATGTCCTGCTAAATTTCCCATTAAGATAAGTTGCTTCTTTTTGTTAGAAATGCAACTGTCCTGGTCCGCCTACTCTCCCGTGCCCAAAGTAATGTCATATTTAACGGTTGTCATAGTTAATCCTAATGCCCACACTAATATCTAGCAATGCCACTGCTTTAGAAATTTCTACTGTCCTTGTAGGATTGCCACTCAGATAAAGAACATGCTTCTTTTAATTTGATGCATGTTCCATCACTTGTTAGTCACCCTCCTTTCCACCTTTTTTGTGCAAACATAGATATACATTTCATGCTAAATCTTAGTTGAACTGCACAAATGATATCCAAATTATAGTTGAACATTCCAGGAGCTTCACAACAAACCTTGATGTTGCTCAATTTTATTGCAACTAATGAATAAGAAGCTCTGAAGGTTTCGTTTTCTGATGGAAATGGAACCGGGGATGGAGCCCTTTTCTTAAAAATATGAAGAAGAAATTGCTAGCTCACTGGACATTGCTTCATTTTAGGTGAAATGCACCAAAAGGTCCCATGAATTGAATCATCCATGTTGGTGACTGAAAGAGCCAGCTTCAGCATCCCACTCTAAGCACACCCGGCCTCCATCCTTGCGACGCACGGTACACCTCGTTTGCCACCTGCTCGACCCTAGTGTCACTGATAAAATGAAGTAATAATACAGTTAAAACAGAGCAAGTGTCCTCTCTATCATTTCATTTCCAATGTAGATAAAGAAAGTGCTTCTATTTGTTAATGTATGTTTCATCAACTAGTCCCATTGTTAATGTTTAAGCGTTTCTGCAAACTGGGGTGCTTAATTTTAGTTAATCTATACAAAAATAGAGATTTGAATGTCTCAAGGCGCCTCCTTGTACTACCGTTGTACACTGGTGTTCATCACTGGCAGAAGGTGTATCTGGGAGACTTGGGACGATTTCTAGTATGAGGCGTACCGTATGAGGCGTCGTAGGGCCCATCTCGCCCTCGCAACATGGCATACTATGGTACTATCGCAATATTTTCTTCTATTTATTTTGTGTGTTTCATCAACTAGTGCCACTATAATGTAATCACACTTTTTCATTATCTGTGAAAACAGGGTTATTCAGCATATATGCAGAGTTCGAGGTGTGCAAAGTAAAAATGACCGACACCAACCATGCTCCATGAACGCATTGGCATCCACCACCACTAGTGGGATGTGTGGTGCTCTCTGTGGACGGATCTTTTTCGCCAGCAACTCCTCTAACCAAATACTAGTAGCTTATATTGGCAGTTTTCTAGGGAGTACTCTTTTCTAAAATAAGCACCAATCTATTTTTTTTGTACACCGTGTCACAACTTTGACCCAAAGGTCCAGAGCTATTTTAGGGTGATTGGCGTAGTACTCCAAGACTGATTGTAAGCATGATTTTTATTAGCTATCACACTGATTGAAAGCATGAGCAGGTGGAAGATTAGGTTAGTGCGAAGCTTACCTTAAACCCTACCGCCACCGTTGTAACGAGGCGAGCATCGAGGGAACCATGGAGAATGGTGGGGAAGCGATGTCGCGCCATCCGGCCTCCTCTTGCGGTGGGAGAATGAATATTCTTGTGGTTCCGGCTGGCTCTGCACCCTCACGAACGGCACACCATACTCGATCGATTAGTTATCCTCTGGGTTCTCGACCTTCGACCTGTGCACCCACCACCTCCGCCTGACTGTCGCCTTGGGCGAATCTGTCTGCTCCATCGCCCAGAGGAAATACTCGATGAACTCGGAGGACTGTTGCATGACTGCCGCCGAGGAGTACATGTACAACGCCACCCTCATCACCGCTATCTTGCTCTTTCGCATACATTGCCACATGGCCCTCACCATCCTTGAAATCTCCCACTCATTGTCAAACCAAGTAAGGATCTCCTTCAACCTGGCTAACTGTGCCTAGTCGCCGCCGGCGATCTGCCTGATTCGCTGCTGCATCCTCTCCATAGATGTCCTTCTGAGTGGTCTGGTGCTAGCTTTGGAAGGTGGGACGAGAGATGGTGGTCTTGTAATAGAGAAGAGGGAGAGGCGAGACGGTGGTTTTGGAATGGAGATGATGGATAGGAGAGGAGGTGGTTTTGCAATGGAGAAGAGGGAGAGGCAAGACGGTGGTTTTGGAATGGAGATTATAGAGAGGAGAGGAGGTGGTTTTGCAATGGACAAGAGGGAGAGGAGCGTGCGGCAGCGATTTAGGATTGGACGAGAGGGCCGGTGTGCTGTGACTGGATCAAAATCAAAATCAATTTACCCTTCAATTAAGAAAGCGACCCCACATTAACTAGCCTCCCTTTTATTCTGGGTCATAATTGACCATGATTTTCGCAAAGAAAATATATGTTATACGTTGCAAAAATGATATAATTTGAAAGTACATTCAGATACGAACCAAACGGTACAATTTTTGGTGACATCCATTCACATTTTGCTTGTCAAATGCAGTACGTGGTCAAACTTTGACACAAAATACGCAAAACAAAATAAATACTTCCAAGACCAGCGCCGCTCTTCCGGTCTTCTCCTCTTAAACCACCGCCGCTCCTCTCCTGTTCCAATCTAAATCCAGCACTGCTCCTCTCCTCTTCCATTTCAAAACCACCGCCCCTCCTCTCCTGTTCCAGTCCAAAACTAGCGTCGCTCCTCTCCGTTCTAATCCAAAACCAGCGCTGCTCATGTCTCTTCCATTCAAAAACCACCGCCGGCGAGTGAAGGTGTTGTGGATAAGTAGATCAATGGACGAGTACAACCAATACGTGAGGATCACAGACGGTGACCCTGTGAAGCTAGCTAGGATGTTGGAGATGAAGTCTTGGTTTGACAACAAGGACCAACTAGCGGCGACGGCAATATCCATGGCCAAATATCTGCAACAGAGCGATGAGGCGGCGATACTCCCGGAGGGAGTCACACGGGAGTACATAGAGCTGCTACTCTGGGCCATGGAGCAAACAGATTCACCGAATCCGATCGTGAGGGAGCGGTGGTAGGAATGTCGATCCCAGATGGAGAATCCACCAGAGATTGAAGGATCGAGCATCTACAGGGTGCCGTTTGTGAGGGTGTCCTGCCAGAGCGAGCCGGTGGAGTCTTCGTTGACTGAACCCAGCTGCAAGAGGAGAAAAGCAGTTGGCCCAACAACGCTTCCCCGCCATCCTCTCCCTCGCTGTTCACATCGTCTCATGGGGCGGTTGTCTGCCGCCGAGGAATAGGAGGGGACTGCCCCCCAGCCCAATAGTCGGGGAGGTTGTGAATTGTCAGGAGGAGCTTAGGGTTGTTAGTATTTGCATGTTGTGAATTGTGTTTCGTGTTGTGTATTTTGAGAGTACTTTCAGATATGAATGTCTTTTGAATTTTAGATTTGCAGTATTGAGCATATGAAGTATTTTATGAATTCTAGAGATCTATTTTTAGCACTTAAAAAAATGTAGTTTCATAGGAGTATAAAAGTGCAGACAATGTGATTCTCAGAGAAGAAACTGCAAGTTTCAGTTTCAGATAAGAAACTACAAGTTCATTTTCAGATAAGAAGCTGCAACTTTCAGAGGCAGATCATTTATATTAACAGGGCCTTTTCAAACAAGGTTAACATTATGTTGGAAGTTTTATTCATGGTCAAAAATGGAACTACCAGCCAGCTAACATCATGCTGATCAACATTCATGCATAGCACATCTTCATATGATGCAGAGTCAAAAAGATATGCTATTTTCAAAATGCCCACACAATGTCGAGTGTGCGAAACATAGAGAAAAGGAGGGACAAAGTTTTGGCAAGTGTTGGACGTGGTGTGCATAGATGACGATGGGGACCCACATATCAATAAAGGAAGAAGCAAAAAATTTGGAGATATTTTCCCTACACAGGTGGAATCGAACCCGAGCGGAACAGCTGTCGGGTAGTGTCACTTGGCCACTAGGATAGTTTAGTAGTTTCGTTAATAATAAGGCACTTCATCAGGTGGTCAGATCCCCTCCTGCGCCTTTGAGCACTCGCCGCGATGATGTTGTCTGCCATTCTGAACATGCTGAACAAACAAGAGGAATCTGGAGAGGACTGTACGTCGAGAGGCGGACAGTCGGGACCCACCAGGTCTATGGCCGTATGCAAGCAAGTGTCTCATCGAAAAAAATACTTCCTCCTAATGCTATACTGACATTGGGGCCCACGAGTTTGTCAACATAGTTACATTTTTTAGGTTCTTCAATGTAGTTACTATAGGAGATAAATTCACAACGAAGCCGGGGAGCTGGCAGGTATCATTTATTATCACTCGGGCAGCAAGTATCAGCTAGGTTTTGGGCTGCCCTGTCTAGGCTTTCTTTTTTAACATGCGCAGCCCACGACCTCGGATGGGAGGTCCATAGGCCTTTTTGTCTTTTCTTGAGGGCCATCATGTATCGACCGGCCTATGGACCTCCCGTCCGAGGTTTTATTTTTCCTAAAACATCGGCAGCCCAATTTATGTATTTTTCTGAAGAAAACGCATAGGTTTGTTCTATTTTTCTATATAAGAATAGGAATGCCTCGTCCAACTTATGTTTCCCTTCTAATTATGTTATATATATTTAAATTATTTTATATGTTATTATATATTATTTTTATTATCATCATATATTTAACAGAAACTTACATATGTAAGAAAACAATACCCCACATCTTATTAAGTTATAAAAATAATTTCTTAACAATAAAATCCTGGATTATTTTGGCACGAAAATCCTAGTGATTGTGTACAAAAGCTTGGTAAGATTTAAGGACGAATGTAATAATATCACTTATTATTTAAATATATTAATAACAAAATGCTCAGCCCCTGTTTATTTTTTGATAACATTGCTGGCCCAACCCAACATTATAATTAGTATCAGCCCAGCAAAATCGTGTATTTCGAGATAGTGCAAATGGCCTGTAATTTTTTAGGAAAAAAATGGGCCGCATGGATCAGCTAATAGACTGTAATTCAAAAAAAATATATCAAATTGACTGTAAATTCTACCCCACAAAAAAAGACTGTAAATTCTGAAAAAATGGGTTGAATACGTGCCACATTTTTGGAGGCTGAAATGTGGGCCAATAGGTCGAAGCCAATGCAAGTCGTTGTCAACTTAGTCAACAAATGATTCTGACATCGTTAGCCGTTGGATTTACATCCAACGACCAGCATCCATCTTCAATCTCTCATCTTCTTCCTCCAGCGCTGCTGGGACCAACTCCTGCCTCCTGCTGCTAGCAGCTCTGCTTAGCACGCTTCGCTGCGAAGCGCTACTCCACCGTTGGCCAGGCCATCCCTCCACCACTCCATACCTCCTGTTCTTCTCCACCGACTGCTGAACCACACCGCACTAGAACCAGTTAACCCTCGTACACATCTCTGTCTCCGACTCTACTCCCACGTCTTCCCATCTCCGGCTCATTGCTGTCTGGGTCCTCGTCGTCGTCCACCACCTTGGATGCGCTCGGCGTAGCATGGTCAACATGGTCAACACGGTCAACGAACAACACCATCGGAAGTAGATTATGCGTGGAGAGGCTGAAAGCTGGGTCCATGGCCGCAATCAAGGAAATGCCTCCTTATTACACACAAAGTAATGATTCCTCCACCTGACATCTGAGACCCACCAGAAGGGCCTTTGTATTTCATGAAAAACACGTGCCCCCCACTGACAGGTCGGACTCACCAGCTATCTTTGCACGCAAGGAAGTGCCTCCTTGTTACGCACAAAAAATGAATACTCCCCCTGTCAGCTGGAACCCAGCATAGTGGGAGGCTGATGTCGGATTTAGGGTTCCGGCAGACCCTTGAGGTTCAAACACTGGGGTGCGCACGAAGATCTTTCCCCTACCAGCTCGCGTGCCTCTCAAAGAATCTAGACTAGAAAGAAGAACACACAAGGGACACAAGATTTATACTGGTTCGGGCCACCATTGTGGTGTAATACCCTACTCCAATGTGTGGTGTGGTGGATTGCCTCTTGGGCTGATGATGAACAGTACAAGGGAAGAACAGCCTCGCGAGGGGTGTTCTTCTAGTGGTGTTGTCCTTTCGGAGGGGTCGATTTGAGATGCCTCTATGCTATGGTGGCTAGTCCTATATATAGGGGGAGGCCCTGGGCCTCTTCCCAGATAATGAGCGGGAAGGGCGCCAACAATTGGCCATTTTGACGGGGAACATCTAGTACACTTATCCTGAATAAAGTTTGTCTTCGGCTGTCAAAGGCTCTGACGATGACGCCGTCCTGGGCTCCATGGTGACCTCCTTCCTGCCGCTCTGTTGGTCCTGGTCTTGTTGTACCGAAATGGTAACCTTTGCATGATGCCTTGGCCGGTGCTTGCCCCCTTTGCACCGAAGGGGAAACAAGGACACTACCCAGGCCAGCGCCCGCCCGCCTGGTCTCGATCGTCATGGCTTGCATCACGGGCACCTCATGAGGTACCCTGCCTTGATCTCTCCGCCTCCTCGCGAGCCTGCCTGGTGAGGCTGCGCCTGAGGAAGCTTCCTGTCGTCCACCCTGCGAGGCTTGGCCCCTCGCGAGGGTCTTGAGCTCCAGCTGATGAAGCTGCGCCGCACTGTGTCCCCACTTGAGCCACGCCGCAGGCCGCAGGCAGGCAAGTCTGGGGACCGCCATTCCCAGAATGCCGATAGTAGCCCCCAGGCCCAAGGCGCGCCTGGACTTGGCTTAGTAGAGAAGCGAAGGGGCAAGTGCGAAGAGCCGTGGGCCCCAACAGCCTGCGGCCTTGGGCGTCGCGTGGCGATTGATTGGACGTGGGTGTCTCCGCTTCCCCACGATGCCTCGGCAACTACACGACTTGACAAGTCCCTGCATGCAAAAATGGGTCATGATTTACCTGTGATCGTGGAGGCCGGCGGTTGGCCTTCTCCGGCTATAAGTACGGGTCGGCGTGAGCCCTTCCAGCCCATTCCTTCCTGCTACTCCTTTCTCTCCATCTCGGCTACTCACCATCCCCATGGCTCCGCCGAAGAAGTTCTCGGCCGCGGAGAAGGGAAAGGCTCGTCGGGAAGGGCCTGACTCTCTTCCGACCAAGCACGGCCGGGGCCGCCCTCGCAAGCATTCTGCAGCCCCCGCAGTGGCTTCCCATGGTCGTGGAGACAGTTCCCTGTGCGGCGATGAGCGCCCGGCTGCCGTTGGGAGGCACATCGTGGCTGTGCGACCTCCGAGGCCGCGCTTCCACTCGGCAGAGGTGCTGCCGGAGTTCATCATGTGGTCGGCGGACCCGACCGGCACCTGCCTTCAGCTTCCCCGCTTCTTTGGGGGTGAACTCCCGATCGGCGCTCCTGGCGGCCTCTGGCTCTAGGCAGACGGTTGCTGCAGCAGGCCTCCCTGGCTTCACTGGAGGTCTGCATCACCAGGAATGCGGCTCTGACCCGCGGCTGGCAAACATTTGCTCGCGCATGTGGCCTGAGACGGCGGTGCGCCCTGCACTTCAAGTTCAACGGCGACGCCACCCTCTACGTGAGGGTGTTCGGGGAAGACGGTCGCCGTGCTGGGTGCTGCCCCGAAGACGACGAACGCGGCCACGTGGCCAGCCCCGGCATTGACCAGGATGAAGACGACAACAGGCGCATGGGCAGCGGCGCTCGGGGCTCGCCAAGCTTCAGCGATTCTCCTTCAGGCAGCAGCTCCTCCAGCGGTGGCCGTGACCAGCCCTCGCGCCGTCGAGCCCGCCTGGGGAAACGTAGCGGGTCAGTCTGTCGCCGCGCCTTAGTGAAGCGGGAGGAGGGATCTAATTGAGCTCCAGAGGCAGTACGAGCCCTCGCTACGAGTTGGTGCCGAGCAAGTCATGCCTATTTTGTTTTTCTTCCTTCCCTGTGCAAAAAAGGAAAGTAGTATAGGGCCCCGCGGGGGCATGTCGAACCGTCACTGTTAACCATCATGTTGTTTCCGCTATTTCTGTGTTGTGTTCCTGCGCCGCATGTCCGTGTGCGAGGGCTGCTTAGCTCGGGGAGGCTTGTCGCGGTCCTTGCCTCCTGAGGCGAGGGGCCTCGCCGCACGCTTTATGTCCTGCAAGAATTAGTCAGGAGGGGTAGCTTTCAGTCTCGATTGCGGGGGCGACTGACCTAGGTCCTGTGTTCGCGTCGCGATGCCCGTGGGACACGGACCGAGAGGGGTGCTCCCGCGGCAGACTCGGATAGGGAAGGCTTAAACGACCGGGGCAGAAAACATTCGCGAGGGTGCCCGCGTAACTCCCTCGTGGGACTTGCGCGAGAGAGAACGAAGCAAATGGGAGAAAAAGACAAGGAGTCACAAGCTAGGGACGGAAGCAGCTCCAATAAAACTTCAAATAGGAACGAAAAAGCCAGCTGCAGAAAGCAAATGAAAAAGCCGCATTCGGCACCTAATCTAGTCTTCGATGTCTTATCACCAATGCGGAGCTAAGTGCTGCCACTGGGCATGGGCGGGAGCCCTCGAGGCCCGAGGGCGGCGCTCCGGAGACTCCGGGGCGTGTACAGCCCCACTCATTATTACGTGAGAGTGTCACGGGCGGCGAGCTTCATAGGCATTCGCCTTCTTCACAGGCACCGGGCCTTTTCCTAAATGGTAGCTTCACAGGCATTGGCCTTCTTCACAGGCACCGGGCCTTTTCCAAAGTGGTAAGCTTCACAGGCATTGGCCTTCTTCACAGGCACCGGGCCTTTTCCAAAATGGTAAGATTCACAGGCATTGGCCTTCTTCATAGGCACCGGGCCTTTTCCAAAATGCTAAGCTTCACAGGCATTGGCCTTCTTCATAGGCACCAGGCCTTGATTATGGATAGAACCTCCGGAGGTGTTGAATGTTCCATGCGTTCGGGATGGGCACCCCCTCTTGGGTCTCCAAGCACGCAGAGTCGGGCCTGGAAACATGAACAACCTTGAACGGGCCCTCCCACATAGGAGAGAGCTTATGCAACCCTTCCCTGGAGAGGACCCGCCTAAGCACGAGGTCCCCTACCTCAAGGGTCCTGGGGCGGATGTTGCGGCAGTGGTACCGTCGCAGCGCCTGTTGATACCTCGCGGCTCGCAGTGCGGCCTCCTGACGGCGCTCCTCCCCCAGCACAAGATCCATCCCCCGCATGGCGTCCTATTGCGATTCGTCGAATGCCAGGACCCGCGCGGAGCGACGCTTGACCTCGTGAGGGAAGACGGCTTCAGCCCTGTAGATGAGGAAGAATGGAGTTTCTCCAGTTGACTTGGTCATGGTCGTGCAGATAGACCACAACACAGACTGGAGCTCGTTGTACCAGCCCCTGCCGCAGGCTTCCAGTTTTTTGTTGAAGGTCCTGGTCTTGAGGCCTTTCAACACCTCCGCGTTGGCTCGCTCAGCTTGGCCATTGCTTCGAGGATGCGCCACTGAAGCGTAGCATATCTGCGTTCCAAGATTAGCACAGTATGTTTGAAAGAGATTGCTGGTGAACTGTGAACCGTTGTCGGTGATGATGCGATTAGGCACCCCGAATCGGCTCACAATGCCCTTGATGAACTTGACTGCGGAGCCTGCTGGGATGGTGCGGACAGCTTCCACTTTAGCCCACTTGGTGAATTTGTCGATGACGATGTAGAGGTAGCGATAGCCCCCTGGCACCCGTGGAAACGGGCCCAGAATGTCCAGCCCCCAAACCGGGAATGGCCATGAGAGGGGTATGGTCTGCTGGCCCTGAGTCGTCTAGTGGATTGGCTTGGCGTGGAATTGGCAGGCTTCACGGGCCCTCACCAGCTCAACGGCATCGTTGAGTGCTGTGGGCCAGTAAAACCCGCTCCGAAACGCCTTGCCAACGAGGGTTCATGATGATGAGTGGTACCCACAGTCTCCACCGTGTATGTCTGCCAATAGCTCCCTTCCTTGTTCCCTGGAAATGCAACGTAAGGAAACGTCATTTGGTCGCTTCCGGTAGAGCTCTCCATCTTGGATGCAGTAGGCCGTGTCCTGTCTCGCCACACACTCCGCATCCTCCTCCTTCTCCGGCAGGGTCCCTCGCATTAAGTAGTCCTTGAACTCTGCGATCCAGCATCCTTCCTGAGGTTCCAGCGCCAGGAGCAAGCGTGCCCCCGAGGCCGGGCCGCAGGCCGGGGCTCTCGAGGCAGGCGGCCGAGGGAGCTCCTCTTGAGGTTGCGCCGTGCTTGACAGTGATGGTGCCGCCAAGGACTTGAAGAGTCATTCCTCGAAGACGCAAGGCTCCTGAGGCAGCCGCCTGGATGTCCTCTTGGCGATGTCATCCACCTCTTGATTGGTGCCGCGAGGCACATGCTGCAACTCCAACCCCCAGAACTATTTTTCCATCCTGCGAACCTCCGCGAGGTAGGCTTCCATGTGCTCGTCCTTCGGCTCGTATATCTTGTTGGAGAAGTTGAAGAGGAGTTGTGAGTCTCCTTTGATGATGAGGCGCTTTACCCCCAAGGTGACTGCGGCTCTCAGGCCTGCTATCAGGCCTTCGTACTCTACTATGTTGTTGGAGACGTTTTCTTCGTGCTGGAAACAGAGTTGTACGACGTAGTAGAGCTTGTCCTCGGTAGGAGATACGAGCACCGCGCCGGCCCCTGCGCCATGTCGGGAGAATGCCCCGTCGAAGTACATGACCCAGCCGTTCGGTGCCTCGCTTCCCGGGGAAAGTGATCGGTCCTCGCCTGCCTCGAGGCCCGGTGCCTCTGCCCATTCTGCCATGAAATCTGCAAGTGCGGCTCCCTTGATAACTCTGGTCGTGCTGAATTCTAGCTGAAACGCTTGCAGTTCAATGTTCCATTCAGCGACTCTTCCAGCCGAGTTGGGGCTCCTGAGTACCCTTTCCAAGGGGTATGCTGAGACGACCTTGATGGGATGGCCATGGAAGTAGTGCCGCAGCTTGCGTGAGGCTACCAATAGCGCTAGGAGGAGTTTTTGAGGCATGGGGTACGACGCCCTTGCGTCCCGTAGCACCGTGCTGATGAAGTACACGGGGTGCTCGACGAAGTTGACGGTGTTGGTGCAGCTTGAGTCCTCCGAAGGTTGAGGCACCTCCGGAGACGAGGGAGACCCCAGCGCCTGGTCGCCTGGAGAGGCCTCCTCTGCTCCAGGTGCGTTCCCCTGCTGCGGCTGATCCCTCACAGGCGTGGTCTTCGCGAGGCTGTCTTGGCCTTGCTTTGCTTCGGCCCGGATGGTCACTGCTGCCTTGGTATGACGCTCCTCTCTAACCGCCACTAGGGCTGCACCGGCGGAGTAGGGGGTCGCCGCGAGGTAGAGCACCAGGGGCTCCCGAGGGCGCGGGGCTACCATCACCGGATGGCTGGTAAGGTACCTCTTCAGATCTTGGAATGCCTTGTCGGCCTCTTCAGTACATTCGAAGGGTCCCTTCCTCTTCATCAGCTTGAAGAAGGGCAGTGCTCATTCCCCCAGCTTGGAGATGAAACGCCCTAGCGCGGTTACTCTCCCGGTGAGCTTTTGCATTTCTCTGAGGGTCTTCGGCGGGCTCATGTCTTTGACTGCTTTGACCTTCTCTAGGTTGGCCTCGATGCCCCTGTGGGACACAAGGAAACCCAGGAGCTTTCCCGAGGGGACTCCAAATACGCACTTCTCCGGGTTGAGCTGCAGGTCCACTTCATTAAGGCTCGCGAAGGTTTCCTCTAAGTCCTGTATCAGGGTTCTTGCCTCCCGAGACTTCACCACAATGTCATCGACGTAAGCTTCAGCGTTCCTCCCGAGCTGTCGGCGCAAGGCGATGTGCATCAGCTGCTGAAAGGTCGCGCCCGCGTTGCGTAACCCAAACGGCATGCATGTATAGCAGTACACTCCACACAGGGTCAGGAAAGCCATTTTTTCCACGTCTTCTACCGCCATCTTGATCTGGTGATAGCCCGAGAAGGCATCCAAGAAGCACAACAGGTCACACTTAGTGGTGGAGTCGACGATCTGGTCGATGCGTGGGACCAGAAATGGATCCTGCAGGCAGGCTTTGTTGAGGTTGGTGAAGTCGACACCCATGCGTTCCTTTCCTCCCTTCTTCGGTACGACGACCGGGTTAGCCAACCAATCTGGGTAGCGGACCTCGCGAATAACCCCTGCTACCTCTAGCTTGCGGGTCTCTTGGATGATGAAAGCTTGTTTCCCAGTGGACTGCCGCCTCGCCTTCTTCTTCACGGGGCGCACGTTGGGGCACATGTTGAGATGATGCTCAATTACATCCCTCGGGACCCACGCCAGCTGATTTGGCTCCCATGCAAACACTTTCCTGTTCGCACGCAGGAACCTGACTAGGGCCTCCTCCTACTCAGGCTCAAGGTTGGCGCCTATGGTGAAGGTAGCACCGGCGGGCTCATCCTCGTCGACTAGTACCTGCTTGGTCTCCGCCTTGTCGTGGCTGAACAGCTGCTTCCTTTTAGCTGGCGCATCCCCCTTGGGCTCGAGGACATCTGAGCTGGCGGGTTGCGCCACTGCGGCACTCTTGAAGGCAAGCTTGAGTGCCTGCAATGCATCCCCGGTGTCTCTGGACACGGTAAGGATGTTGTTGCCCTCGGGCATCTTCATGAGGTTGTACGTCGGGTGAGTCGCAACCATGAACCGGGCCAGGGCTCGGTAGCCGAGGATGGCGTTGTACGGGAGACTGATGGGGGCGATCTGAAGTCGATCAGCTCCGTGTGGAAGTTCTCATAGGTGCCGAAGGTCACCGGGAGGCGGACCTGTCCCAGGGAGCCGGTGGAACCGCCTCCGACGTCCGAGAAGGGCTGCTGGGCTGAAACCGCCCTGGCGACACGTGGAGGAGGCTAAAGGCTTCCACCGAGAGCACGCTGAGGCCAGCACCATCGTCGATGAGGGTCCTGGTGACGGCCACCTGGTAGATGGTGGGGGTGCATAGCATCGGGAGCGCACCCGAACCGGCGGGGTTGGACGTGTGATCGTCTGAGTTGAAGGTCAGATCGGCCTCGGGCGCCACCCAGCCCGGGGGGCTTCTCGGCGCTGGGAGGCGGCCCGATCTGGCGGGTGAATGGCTTGACATGGCGGCTCGAAGGGGGCGCCTGGCAGCCGCCCAGGACAGCTGCGACGACCGAGGGCACTGGCGCGACGTAGTGGGTGCGGAAGAGGTCGCGCAGTTCCCCCCAGGAGGTTACAGAAGCCGTCAGTAGGTGGAGCAGCCACATGCACGGAACGCCGGTGAGGGCTAAGGGGAACAAGTTGGTCATCACCTTATCGTCGCCCCCGGCCTCGAGGACGGCCTCCTCGTACGCCAGCAGGAATACCAGCAATCCGTCACGCCGTTGTAGCGCGGCGGCATCTCGGGCTTGAACTTTTACGGCCACTACACCCGTCGTAACGCGGGGGCCAAGGCTTGGAGCCGCCTGGCCCTAGTGCCGGCATCGGCTGCCGGAGCGGGCGGCGCGTTGTCCGCCATGAGGGCGAACGCGATGTAGACGAAGAGCGGGTTGGCGGAAGAGAGAGCTCTGGCGCACCCCCCCTACCTGGTGCGCCAAATGTCAGATTTCGGGTTCGGACAGACCCTTGAGGTTCGAACACTGGGGTGCGCACGAAGATCTTTCCCCTACCAACTCGCGTGCCTCTCAAAGAATCTAGACTAGAAAGAAGAACACACAAGGGACACAAGATGTATACTGGTTTGTGCCACCATTGTGGTGTAATACCCTACTCCAGTGTGTGGTGTGGTGGATTGCCTCTGGGGCTGATGATGAACAGTACAAGGGAAGAACAGCCTCGCGAGGGGTGTTCTTCTGGTGGTGTTGTCCCTTCGGAGGGGTCGTTTCGAGATGCCTCTATGCTATGGTGGCTAGTCCTATATATAGGGGGAGGCCCTGGGCCTCTTCCCAAATAAGGAGCGGGAAGGGCGCCAACAATTGGCCATTTTGAAGGGGAACATCTAGTACACTTATCCTGACTAAAGTTGGTCTTCGGCTGCCAAAGGCTCTGACGATGACGCTGTCCTGGGCTCCACGATGACCTCCTTCCTGCCACTCTGTTGGTCCTGTTCTTGTTGCACCGAAATGGTAACCTTTGCCCGATGCCTTGGCCGGTGCTTGCCCCCTTTGCACCAAAGGGGAAACAAGGACACTGTCCAGGTCGGCGCCTGCCTGGCGCCCGCCTGGTCTCGATCGTCATGGTTTGCATCACGGGCACCTCACGAGGTACCCTGCCTTGATCTCTCCGCCTCCTCGCGAGCCTTCCTGGTGAGGCTGCGCCTGAGGAAGCTTCCTGTCGTCCACCCCACGAGGCTTGGCCCCTCAAGAGGGTCTTGATCTCCAGGTGATGAAGCTGGGCCGCACTGGGCCCCCACTTGAGCCACGCCGCAGGCCGCAGGCAGGCAAGTCTGGGGACCCCCGTTCCCAGAACACCGACAGCTGACTTGTGGGCCTACCAAGTTGATGGGAACGGAGGGATTTGTCAACTTAGTCAATATGAATGATTCTAGCTCCTGTTATCGTACGATGTTAATCCAACAGCCGTAGTGCTTCTTCAACCTCTGGTCCTCTTGCTCCAGCCGCCCAAACCAGCGTCGGTCGTGCCGCGTGCTCCTGCCTCCCATGGCCGGCTGTGATGCCGCAGAGGCCTCACCACCCCTACTACTCCCACCGCTGGCCAGGCCATCCCTATACTCACCCACACCCCTTGTTATTCTGCGGCGACGGCAACCTCACACCACAGCCGAACCAGTGAACCCTCATACTCCTCTCCGCGTGGGCATCCACTGTCGCGTCTTCCCCGGCTCCGCGTCATCCCCTTCCTAGGCCTCACCGTCGTCCACCTCCCTAGTGCTCTTGGTGCGGCATGGTCAACATGGTCAAGGAACGACTTCCATCGGACATGGACTGTACGTGGAGAGGCTGATAGCTGGGTCCATGGCTGCAGCAAGGAAGTGCCTCCTTATTACGCGGAAAATAATGATTCCTCCACCTGACAACAGGGACCCACCGGACGGGCCACTGTATTTCGCAAAAAAAACGTTTCCCCCTGACTGCTGGGACCCACCAGCTATATCTTCGCATGCAAGGAAGTGCGTCCGTGCAAAAAAAACGATTCGCCCCCCTAACTGCTAGGACCCACCATCTACATATTCGCATGCAAGGAAGTGCCTGATAGTCGGGACCCACCTTGTCGAAGCGTACGTAGCATTGTCATTCTGGTTGCGAACGTCTACGTACATACTGGTCGATGTAGAGGCGCGCACGTAGCATGTACACGTACGTACAACGGCTAGTGTGCAAGAACGAAAATACAGCCACGTAGGTACATACAGGTGGGGTCTCGAACGCCTACTCGCGCATATGTACGGTCAGGGTTCGTGTACATGGCTGGGTCAGAACGGAGAAACTGCGTCGTTGTCGTGTTCATTGGGAGGCAACGGAATGCGTCATGTTCATCGGGAGGCAACGAAATGCGTCGTATTCATGGGGAGGCAACAGAACGCATGGGAGCCAACCAGCTTGGACGGAACAGCTAATGGAAACGAGGCCTAGCGTACCACACAATGGAGGAAACGGCCTTGTGTTCGGCCGGCCACGTTCGAAATAGGATCATGTTCATCGGGAGGGCCTGGCGTACCGCAAAACGGAGGAAACAGACTTGTGTTGGACCTCCTACGGTCGAAATGGGGTCCTGTTGATCGGGAGGGGTGTGGCGTACCATAAAACGGAGGGAACCGACTTGTGTTGGAGTGTTACGGTCATAATGGGGGTCTTGTTCATCGGGAGGGGTGTGGCGTACCGCAAAACGGGACTCCACGGGGGTATTGTTCATCTCCACTGTCAACCTCGTCCAGCCTCCATAGGCTATTGTTCATCCACCGTCGACCTCCTCCAGCCTCCACCTGCGACTTTTCATCCACGGGCTCCTGTTCATCCAGCCTCCACCACGCGCTACTCCACCAGCTACTGTTCAACTAGCCCTCTCGACGGGCTCCTGTTCAACCACCCCTCCACGGGCTACTATTCATCCACCCCTCCACCATCTACTATTCATCTAGCCCTCCACGGGGTTGTCCTGTTCATCCAGCCCTCCACGGGGTCCTATTCATCTATCCCCAACCGGCTCGATCGATCGGGGTCCTGTTCATCCAGAGGCAACACCACGGGGTCCTGTTCATCCACCCCCACCGGTCACTGTTCATCCAACCCCCCTGAAACACTCACTGTTCATCCAGAGGCAGCATCGATCGGCTTCAGTTAGCAACAGTAGTGAAGGAATTGCCCGATCGGGTTCAGTTAACAGCCATCGATCTATCAATCGGGTTCAGTAACGCGTAGCTTGCAGTGCAATCGCTCGGGTTCAGTTAGAGCCCAATGCCTCACACCCACGCGCATGCATGTACGAGAGAAACGTGCAAACCTCTGTGCATCGCTCCGCCCCGACCACCCACCGTAACCGGGAACACCCCGATATTTTCCTCGCCCTCGCTTCTACCACGGTTTTTTCCATCATGGAGGGCCCAAAGAATGTCATGCAGCTGTGTCTCCGGCCCGCCCAGGACAAAAATCCCATTTTATGTCATGATTTTTTTTCATAGTAGTAGGATCCCACCACATCTATGATGATACCGGGTTTCGTCACAATTATCGTTATAGAAGTGTCATAAGTATGACATAAAAAAATTTCGTTCGGCCCAAAATGTCACGGATGTGTCTTTTTTTGTAGTGAGTGCATGTGTGACGCCCGGATAATTAAGCTACAGTAATACCAAGTTAATGGTGCCTTGTCATTGTTTTCACTCTTGCTAAATCCCCATTTGATTCCATTCGGTTCAAATTCAAATTCAAATTCAAGTCCAAAATTTAAATTTCTCAAACATTCAAACAAAAATGTTCAGTGGGTTGCAAATATTCACTAGGTAATTGTCATGTGAGAATTAACCTTTTTCAAAATATTTAAATGCCCCTTAAATATTCAAAATTGTAGCAAACAACACCTTTTAGCTCTTTTAATATAGAGTTAAATTGTCTAGTATTTATATGACATGTTTCACATTGTACAAAAGGTTGTTTGGTGGGTCAACTAAATGCAAAACAGGAGCAAAAAGCTAAATCAGAAAAGTTAACAGAAAAAAACCCTCCCCCAGGCCAAATGGCCCAGCTGGCCTCACTGGCCGAACCAGGCCAGCCCATTAGCGCCACCTCCCTCCCTCCTCTATTCACGGAGGAAGACGTGGGCACTGGTGATGGCCGCCACGCCAGAGGGCGTCGTCGTGGTG
>NC_057798.1:463126740-463135333 GCF_018294505.1 Triticum aestivum | reverse complement strand
CGCGCCCTCGTTTGCATGATCCCGCACCTCACCGCGCGGTCGTCGCCTTGTCGTCGTCATCCCCGTGGTCGGCTGCATCCCTGCGCTGCGCCACCACGTCCTGGAGCTTCGCCTTCGTCTCCCTCACCACTGGATCGATCCCGGGGCCCCTGCATCACGCTGTCGCCCACTTCATCTTCTTCCTCGGATCACCGTCTCCGTTCACCGTCGATCCAGCCAAACCCCCATGCGCTCCTAAGCTCTCGACGACCATCGTGTGCCTCAAAGTGAGCCCCTCCGTCATTCCCTTCATTCCCCTTCTCGATTCGTCGATGGAGCCATCGTTCCCAAGCTTGTGGCCGCCACGGCCGAAGCTCGTTCGAGCTGCCATTCAATGCCGCTTACGCATACGCATCGTCCCACACGCACGTCGCCGCCGCCTCCCGCACGCCTCTTCCCTCCTCCCCACAACCCTCGCACCCGCTCCCAAGCGTCCCTGCCAGCGCCTGGCCGCGCTCCTGCTAGCCAGTTGTGCCCTGCGCGCGCTTGCCCGCTGATGGCTGCGGCCCCTATAGCCGTCACCATGCGCCACCTACGGCCCTCCCACACCCCGGCGCACGCCATCCGCCTGCCGCTCTTGCATCCGCTCCCTGCTATCGTTGCCCCGTTGTTTCGCCGCCGCCCCTGCACTTGCCGCCGCTGCCTGCTGCGTTTTGCTAATGCTACTGCCTTCAGCCACGCCGACCCTGGCCAGGCCGTGGCGCCCCGTCCGCGTGGCTCCGCTCCCAGCGCACGGCTGTCTCTGGCCGTGAACCACACCACACCGGCCGTGCGCAATGAGCGCTTAGCCGTGTTGTCCCGCGCTCCCCGCCACTACATCTCCCACGCCATGGCTCTGACCACCGCTCCTCTACATGTACTGCTACCGATGCTAACCGATGTAGCTACTGTAGCTGCTAGCTAGCTTTGCTGATATTCCACGGACTAGCCCTCTAAACAGTCCTTAAACAATGCCTAAACGACTACAAACAGGAGTAAAAATAATGACAAACTCCATTTTATCCCACTGGACCAAATCCTTTCGATGCATCGATTAAATCCTACAAAAATCGCAAAATGCTATGTTCTGTTAACAGAAAAACCGGAAAACAGCTTTATTTTCATAGCTACTTTAGAGCTGTTGTTGATCATACAAATGAACTCTAATATAGATGAAAGTGTTACTAACATGTAGATCGCAGAAAAATGCTCACAATTGATTTACAGCACAAAATTATAGGATGTGCAGAACAATAACTATAGCCTCCAGAAAATAGCTAAGTGATGTTTAAGAAACTGACGAATTCTTAGAGTTGGTGAAATTTCAGGGATTTTTCCGGGTATTGTTAAGTCTTTGCAAAATCTTAGAAAATAAGCCGTTTCTCAGATGAAAATGGTTTCTACATGAAAGTTGCTCAGAACGACAAGACGAATATGAATACGTGGTTCGTTCGTCCGCCGCACGTCCCTTGCATAGCAAACGTCGAACCTTTCCCCTCCGGTTCATCTGCCCAATAGACGTCCGGAACCGGGAAAACTTCCTGGATGTTTTCCTCCTTTTGCCAGTATCGCCTAGTGCTGCGTTAGAACACCCCTAGCCCCTCTTATAATCATGTTGTGCATATATTTGCGTGTATTTACTGTTTCGTCCCCCTCTTCTCTGGGGTAGACGCCGAGACCATTGTTGATGCCACTATGATCGACTACGTCGATGACGACACTTCTTCCCTTTCAGCGGAGCTTCCAGGCAAGCCCTCCCTTTCATCATCCCGGAATACACCGAGGGTGATTCCTCGGATTCCTCTTACCTTCCAGTTGATGATTACAGCAAGTGGAATACACCGAGGGTGATTCCTCGGGTTTTCCCCTTGATGTTTGGGCACACGGTTACCTTGACTTTACTTGAGACCTTGGTGAAAGTCCGGCGGGCCTGGAGAACACCCGCAAGATGGTTACGTGGCACGGCCGGGCATTCTGGGCCCTTGCCTTAAGTCCACGAGATGCGGAGACGGGGTCACATTATCGTGAGTCTTTGCTCGTCTCCGCAAGCTAATAATACACTATGCGTTGGGTATTTGTTCTGAGTTGGCCTCTGGCCTTTACGCACCAACCACCACGTGAGAATAGTTATGGGGCTCAACATCGCGGTATCAGCCGAAGCTTTGTCAGATGTCCAGTTCAGCAGTGCGGCACGGCTGGGCCGGCACCCCATAGGCGGTGCCTAGATCCGCCCTGCGTGCAACGACCCGCAGTGCAACGGGCGATGGGTAGGGCTGCGACGTGCTGATCTTCCGAGGCTGGGCATTGACCCAGAAAAGTGTGTCCAGCCAGAGTAATCAAGTGTGTTGGGTTCGTGGTGCACCCATGCAGGGAAGATTATCTACTAATAGCCGTGTCCACGGTAACGGACATTCAGACTTATATCCTGATCTTATACAAATACAAATGGATACTTGAGATATGTGGCTCTGGGATTGCTTTTCCGCAGGGAGTCAGAGAAGGATCTCTAGGCGTTGGTTCTGCAACATGTTTGTCAAATATTAAATTGCTATTCTTTACTCTTCTACATGTTGCAAGATGCTCGGAGCTGCTTGAAGATGCTAGTCTTCGATAGGCTAGGACTTCCCCCTCTATTCTGGCATTCTGCAGTTCAGTCCACAGATACAAACCTTCCTTTTGATACCAATTCATACTTAGTATAGATCTGATGCTTGCGAGTACTTTGGATGAGTACCCACAGTTGCTTTGCTACCCCTTTTGCCCCTTCTTTCTTCTTTCCGGTTGATGCAACCAGATGGTGGATCCCTGGAGCCAGATGCCACTGCCGACGGATACTGCTACGTGGAGACCGCTGATGACCAGGAGTAGTTAGGAGGTCCCAGGCAGGAGGCCTTACCTCTTCGATCGTGTTGCTTTTGTGCTAGCCTTCTTAAGGCACCCTTGTTTAACTTATGTCTATACTTAGATATTGTTGCTTCCACTGACTCTTGTGTATCGAGCTATGTATTCGAGCCCTCGAGGCCCCTGGCTTGTAATATAAAGCTTGTTTTATTTTGATTTGTGTCTAGAGTTGTGTTGTGATATCTTCCCATGAGTCCCTGATCTTGATCATACACATTTGTGTGTATGATTAGTGTACAATTGAATCGGGGGCGTCACATCATGGAAGGTCAGCTGTGTGCCCCTACCATCTACTCTCTCACGCTCACCCAACATATCCAAGCCCAAAAATGAGGCAATGGACAAAACGACATCGGCCGCGCCAGGCAGCATCACCGTGATGTGTGCAACGACTACACTAAGGGTCGTGCTTTCGACCCGGAGACCATACCCGCTGCATTGTCCTCTTCCTCCTCTTTGTCAGCAAGAAGATCACAACTGATTTGTAAGATTGGAAGTCATCGCACCCCAAAATCCAATCCCGTTTCCCAAAGTACATACGCGACCAATATACATGATGGCAGATGGCTCATAATAAGACCACAAAAAATAAATCAATTGCCATACACTGAAGTACAACAAAGGTTTCAGATTGCAAAAAAAAAATAAACTTTCCTGCATTATTTCAGCTAATTAGCTGGGAAAAGTGTTATTATTATTATTCGAATTGCCAGTAATGTATATGGTTGTAACCTAACCACAATTTCTTCAATATTAAAACATCACTTCAATTGCCACTAATATGAGCTATTGGTTTCTTTTTTTTCCAGACTAGTTGTGAATAAGCTTAACTAAACTAATGGATAGTGTGACACATTCCCCAATCATTTGACATTGAAATTTCAAAAATGGGAGGTCACAACTAACCAGTTGGGGTGGCAGTCACTAAATACTGTACAAATAATAATTTTAGTTGAGTTGAAAAGCTTAAACTAAAAAACAACAGATATATGCAGGGTTATTTCCTACAACTATTTTAATTAACACCGATAATCACCTTGTCAGCATCATAATATATCATCCAAAATCATATTAACAATTTTGGGGCAACTTTATACTACTTATGAATATAAACTATATGATTAATTAACATACCTTGGTTTGTAACAGATGTGAAAAATACTTCTATGTTTCAAGGAATCCACGCTTAGGTAGGAACGACATAACAGAAAAATAATGTGGACCAAATTGTTCATGGAATCTTGTAGTGTGATATTGGCTACAAATGGGTACGATAGGCAAGAATCCTCGAAATTCCATTGTAACATATTGTCTAGCTCAGGAATTTTACACCATACTACCTCCGTCCGAGTTTAAAGGGCCCGAGAGCAAAAATTATAATACCAAGATGGGCTATTAATTGCCTTGAAGTTATCCAAAGCAGTTGCGTGTAGGATTAATAATGCTCTTGAAAAAGGGGAGGAAATAACTGTGGTGCATGCTAGAGGAGTGACTTGTTGAAGCACACTGAAACTATGCTCTTGCCAGGATTTTAAAAGAGCATCATGTTCAAGCTAAGAATGGGGCCTTCAATCTAACCAAAGGAAAATCTGAAATATCGTCAGAAGATAATACTTGTGGCACTGAAACTATGCTCTTGCTAGGAACATATGCACGCATGCATGGCAAGAGGCATGATACGTCTCCAACATATCTATAATTTTTTATTGTTCCATGCTATTATATTATCCATCTTAGATGTTTTATATGTATTCATATGCTATTTTATATGATTTTTGGGACTAACCTATTAACATAGAGCCCAGTGCCAGTTTCAGTTTTTCCTTGTTTTTGAGTTTTACAGAAAAGGAATACCAAATGGAGTCCATGATGTGCCAATTTTTGATGTTTTTTTATGGACCACAAGAAGCCCCCAGAGTAAAAGAGTTGGCCCAAAAGAGTCCCGAGCCATCCACAATTGTGGAGGGCGCGCCTTACCCCCTAGGCGTGCCCCCTATCTCGTGGATGACTCGGAGACCCCCTTGACGTGAGACCGACGCCAAAAATTCCTATAAATACAGAAACCCCCAGAAAATAACCTAGATCGGGAGTTCCACCGCCGCAAGCCTCTATAGCCACCAAAAACCAATCAGGGCCCTGTTCCGACACCCTGCCGGAGGGGGAATCATCACCGGTGGCCATCTTCATCATCCCGGTGCTCTCCATGATGAGGAGGGAGTAGTTTACCCTCGGGGCTGAGGGTATGTACCATTAGCTATGTGTTTGATATCTCTCTCTCTCGTGTTCTTGATATGGCATGATCTTGATGTACCGCGAGCTTTGCTATTATAGTTGGATCTTATGATGTTTCTCCCCCGCTACTCTCTTGTAATGGATTGAGTTTTCCCTTTGAAGTTATCTTGTAGGATGGAGTCTTTAAGAATTTGAGAACACTTGATGTATGTCTTGCGTGGGATACCCATGGTGACAATGGGGTATTCTATTGATCTACTTGATGTATGTTTTGGTGGTCAACTTGCGGGTTCGGTGACCTTGTGGACTTATGCATAGGGGTTGCACACGTTTTTGTCTTGAGTCTCTGGTAGAAACATTGGGGCACTCTTTGAAGTTGTTTGTGTTGGTTGAATACATCTGAGATTGTGTGATGCATATCGTATAATCATACCCGCGGACACTTGAGGTGACATTGGAGTATCTAGGTGACATTAGGGTTTTGGTTGATGTGTGTCTTAAGGTGTTATTTTACTACGAACTCTAGGGCTGTTTTTGACACTTGTAGGAATAGCCCAATGGATTGATCGGAAAGAATAACTTTGAGGTGGTTTCGTACCCTACAATAATCTCTTCGTTTGTTCTCCGCTATTACTAAGTTTGGAGTGACTCTTTGTTTCATGTTGAGGGATTGTTATATGATCTAATTATGTTATCATTGTTGAGATAACTTGCACTAGTGAAAGTATCAACCCTAGGCCTTGTTTCGAAGCATTGCAATACCGTTTGTGCTCACTTTTATCATTAGGTACCTTGCTGTTTTTATATTTGCAGATTACAAAAACCTATATCTACTATCCATATTGCACTTGTATCACCATCTCTTCGCTGAACTAGTGCACCTATACAATTTACCATTGTATTGGGTGTGTTGGGGACACAAGAGACTCTTTGCTATTTGGTTGCAGGGTTGTTTGAGAGAGACCATCTTCGTCCTACGCCTCCCATGGATTGATAAACCTTAGGTCATCCACTTGAGGGATATTTGCTACTGTCCTACAAACCTCTACACTTTGAGGCCCGACAACGTCTACAAGAAGAAGGTTGTGTAGTAGACATCAAGCTCTTTTCTGGCGCCATTGCCGGAGAGGTTAGTGCTTGAAGGTATATCTTTAGATCTTGCAATAGAATCTTTTAGTTTCTTGTTTTATCACTAGTTTAGTCTATGAAAGAAAACTACAGAAAAATGGAATTGAGGATGCCTCATATGCTTCATCTTTTCAATGTCTTTCGTGAAAATGATGGAAAGGAAAATTGTGCTCAAGTGTTAGAAGAAGAATGCATCAAAATGTTTGGCACTAAATTTTTGAATGATGAGCATGATTGCAATGTTGTTAGTATGAATTCTTTAAATATCCATGATGCTAATGATATGCAAAGCTACAAGCTTGGGGATGCTATGTTTGATGAAGATGATATTTTTAGTCCCCAAGTTTTGATGAGAATATTTATTTTAATGATAGCATGCCTCCTATTTATGATGATTATATTGATGAAAGTGGGTTTGGAAGAGTGTCAACTTTAGGAAGTAGTGATCCCACTATTTTGGAGGGTGTTGAATCTTATTGTGATAATTATGAAAGTGAATTTGGAGAGGTCGTGAGTTTATTTAGTGATGAATCAATTATTTCGGAAGAGGTTCCAATTGATTATGAGAAAAAAGTTGCTATATATTATGATTATTGTGATTATGTGTATGCTATAAAGAATAATGATAAACATGAAACTTGTCATCATGATTTTAATTTTCAATTGGATTAGGCCTCACAGGATAGTTATTTTGTTGAGTTTGCTCCCACTACTATTCATGAGAATAAATTTGCTTATGTGGAGAGTAGTAAAATTTATATTCTTGTGCATAATGAAAAGAATGCTTTATGTGATAGTTATATTGTTTAATTCAATCATGATTCTACTGAAAATTATTATGAGGGAGGAGTATATGATTGTAGGAATTGCAATAATATCAAGTTTCTTCTCTATGTGTTGAAAATCTTGAAGCTATGCTTGTTTTGCGTACCTATGCTAGTTGGTTCTTGTTCCCATTAAGTTGTTTGATCACAAAATCCCTAGGCATAGGAAGTGGGTTAGACTTAAATATGCTAGTTATATTATTCATGATGCTCTCTCTGTGTTTCAATTCTTATATTTTATGTGAGCATCATTGAAATCATCATGCCTAGCTAAAAAGGCATTAAACAAAAGCGCCTGTTGGGAGACAACCCAATATTTACCCTTACTGTTTTTGTGTGTCCCCATAATTAAGCTACTTTAGTAATCATGTTCTATATCTTTTGTTTCAATAAAGTGCCAAGTAGAACCTTTGGGAAGACTTGGGTGAAAGTTAATTTGATCTTGCTGTAAAAAACAGAAACATTGCACTCACGGGAATAATTTTCATTTTTAACATAAGAGAGCTTTTAAGTTGATTATTTTTGCGGAGAATTAATAGAAATATTACTCACGTCCACCAATTTATTTCATAATTTTTGGAGTTACACAAGTATTCGAGAGTTACATATTACTACAGACTGTTTTGTTTTTGACAGATTCTGTTTTCTACGTGTTGTTTGTTTATTTTGATGAATCTATGAGTAGTATCGGAGGGTATGAACCATAGAGAAGTTGTAATACAGTAGATATTACACCAATATGAATTTAGAATGAGTTCACAACAGTACCAAAAGTGGTGATTTATTTTCTTATACTAACGGAGCTTACGAGTTTTCTGTTGAGTTTTGTGTGGTGAAGTTTTCAAGTTTTGGGTAAAGATTCGATGGACTATGGAATAAGGAGTGGCAAGAGCCTAAGCTTGGGGAAGCCCAAGGAACCCCAAGGTAATATTAGATGACAACCAAGATCCTAAGCTTGGGGATGCCCCGGATGGCATCCCCTCTTTCGTCTTCGTTCAGCGGTAACTTTACTTGGAGCTATATTTGTATTCACCACATGATATGTGTTTTGCTTGGAGCGTAATTTTATTTTGTTTGGCTTGCTGTTTGAATAAAGTACTTAAGATCTGAAATTCTCAAATGTTAGAGAGTCTTCACATAGTTGCACAATTATTCGACTACTCATTGATCTTCACTTATATCTTTCAGAGTAGTTTGTCGTTTGCTCTAGTGCTTCACTTATATCTTTTTAGAGCACGCCGATGGTTTTATTTTGAAGATATAGATGAACTCTCATGCTTCACTTATATTATTTTGAGAGTCTTTAGAACAATGTGGTAATTTGCTTTGGTTATGAATTTAGTCCTAATATGATGGGCATCCAAGAGGGATATAATAAAAACTTTCATATAAAGTGCATTGAATACTATGAGAAGTTTGATTCCTTGTGATTGTTTTGAGATATGAGGATGGTAACATTAGAGTCATGCTAGTGACTAATTGTGAATTTG
>NC_057798.1:463125117-463126727 GCF_018294505.1 Triticum aestivum | reverse complement strand
GCGCAAATCTGATGTGTTTAATATATTCATTCAGTTTCTATTGCATGTTGAATGTCTACTCAAGCATAAAATTATCCGTGCTTAGTGAGATTGGGGGGGGGGTGCGAATATCGCAACCTCCACACTTTCTTTAATAAGCTTGGGATCTCCCATCGTTTGTCATGCCCACATACACATCAGCAGAATGGCACTGTTGAGCGCAAACATCGCCATATAGTTGAAACCAGCCTCACACTTCTTGCTCATGCTTCTATACCTTTTTGCTTTTGGAGTGATGCTTTTGCCACCGCGTGTTTTCTCATTAACAGATTACCTACGGTGTTCTTAATATGAAAAATCCTATTGAGCTTCTCTTGGATGAAACTCCTGACTACACCTTTTTTAAGGTATTCGGGTGTGCTTGCTGGCCTCATCTTCGTCCTTATAATGATCGCAAACTTGAGTTTCGCTCCAAAAAGTGTGTGTTCTTGGGGTATAGTTCTCTCCATAAAGGCTACAAGTGTCTCCATGTCCCAACTAATCGAGTCTACATATCTCGGGATGTTATTTTCGATGAGAATGTCTTCCCTTTTTCTGCCATGCCTCAGTCATCCACCACAGCACCATCTATGCATTCATCTCCTCTTATGCCTGCCCAATTTGAAGATGTTGCATATTCGCATGTGTTGTTACCTAATCATGGTGCAGGAACTGGACGTGGAGCTCGCCTGGAACTTCTCCCTGACGGACCTACTACGCCACCCGTGGTGCACGTCGATCGGCCGGTGCATGTGCATGCACCGCCTCCCGCCCTCGACCCCGCCTCGGGAGCCCCGTCTACCACTGGGCTGGAGCCTGCGTTGGCTACTATGGCTGGGTCGGAGCCCGTGATGGAGCGGCCTACGTCACCGCTTCCTCGCCTGGCCTCCCCTCCATCGTCAGCCCTGCCATCTGCGCGGGTGTCGCTACCGCCCACTTGGGCCTGCAGTGACTCACACGCCACCTGGGCCCACATCGCCGATTCCCCCGACTCCCGACCTGCTGTCACCCGGTCCCTCTTCGCCGGAGTTCGCTGGACTGGCCTCACCTGCTCCGGACGCCTCGCCTATTCTGGATGCCTCGCCTGCTCCGGACGCCCCTCCTGCTCCGGTGGTCGTTGCTCCGCGGCATCCACACACGCGCAGTCGCGGCGGCATCGTTCGTCCGAAGGAGCGCACCAATGCACTACTAGGAAAATGCTTATACATAGAATTTTAGCAGTAGCGCCTGTTTTGGCGCCCATGCTACTGATATGTACCAATAGCGCCGGCCAAAATTGGTCGCGCTGCTGCTTAGCGGGCCGCCGGGGCTAAAAGGGCAGGCCACTTAGCTGTAGCGTGTGATGTGCGCCGGCGCTACAGCTAGTGGGCTTAGCAGTAGCGCTGTCCTGTTACCTGCGCTGCTGTTAAGCCCACTCCCTCTCCCGCACGCCGCTGGCCCGTTATCCTGCTCGCGCCCCCGGCCGGCCTCATCAGCTCACTCACACACTCCACTCCTCCCTAAATCCCCCCCCCGTGCCGCCATCGACCCCCCGCACGCTACCGTCCCCCGCACCAGCCCTCCTCCCTGCGTCGGCCTCCCTCGCCCGCGCC
>NC_057798.1:463118231-463123923 GCF_018294505.1 Triticum aestivum | reverse complement strand
AATTTTGCTAAGTGTTTATTAATTTTGTTTTCATAATTAAGCATTTTGTTATCGACGTCGACGATGCCTATCCCGCATCCTCGTCGTCGACTCGGCGGAGGACTCCTGCTTGAGCCGAGGGGCCATGTCAGGGACTGGGCTCCACCGGGTTGGTACTGGGTTGTGCTACCTTCTTGTAAGCGCAGCTTAGTGAGGAGCCAGCCCATCGTGGACCCGGAGCTTCTTTGGTGAAAAGCTAGGCTCAACCGACCGATTTTACCCTAACATCCGCCGCGTTCAACGTCTACCACGCGTCTTCATGGGCCCGCACACCGCATCTTTTCTTTCATCCGTGTATCCACTGAAACGCTATCCACACATATTCTTGCAACTAAGCATCTGTTTCAAAAAGCACACCGCAACAAGCGGTCTGGTTCGGACCCACTAGGCGAGCATGCATGGCAGGGCGACCAAGTCGGCTGGGCCCGAGCGTTCGCCGTCGAAGCCACCTAGGTGCCGAAAGGAAGACCCACACAGCCTATGCCGCGGCGCGATCCCAGCCAGAGGTCCCCGTCACCAGGGACGAAGCGGGTTCAGGAACAGCGTCACGACACCAGCGGGTCAGCCTCGCGCTTCCGTTGCCATGTCTGCCAGGCCATGCAGCGCATGCCGACGAGTTTCTGCAACAACGATGGAGTTGCAAAACGGCTGAGGACAACGACGAACGTGTTGCTACGACATCTTTTCATTGCAAACAAAAAAAATCTGCAACATTATCCATGTTGCAAAAGTTCTTTCCGCGACATATCTTTGTTACAAAAAGGTGAAGCTGGAAAAACAGAATTGCGTGACACAACTGAGCCACTAGGCGACCAAGCCGGCTGGGCCCGAGCGTTTGCCGTCGAAGCCACCCATTCATAATTGTATGATGAGGTGGCATGCTTGCATGTTGAGATAAATAAGTTAGTGAGGATAACCCTCTTAGGTATATATAGTATGTCGCATAGCACGAACGTGAAATTCCATCTCTAGTTCAAGCAATGGCCGGCCTTTGTTATATATTCTTGACAAGATTAGCAAAGCCGTCATATTGTAACCATCCCAATTTAAATCTGAATGGACATCATGATATAGATGTGATATATATGCTTGCTGCCCATGCCAAGGAAGAAGAATGACAAATTGGCTACGAGAGACGTAGAATTAAGTAATTAAGCAGTGAGAACTGAGAAGGCTACTTGTTTGATCTTAATTAGGAGTGCGTTTGCTTCTGCAGTTGCTCAACACTGCTGCTAATGTGTGCTCTAGAAGAAGAATAGCGTGTCTGAACTCCAAAGCATATACACACGCGTACGTGCTGAACAATTACTGGTCGATCTCTTCCATCTCCTGCCGTACGTACGTGTGCTGCATATTACTTGAGCCAGCCAGCCACACGTACGGTACTGCTGCTATGAATCCTCCTCGCAAGACGATGACCCTGCATGTTGACAATAGCGTACATGGCGATGGGATCAAAGAGTGTAGTTGATCCCCAAATCTGCCAATTGCCGCCTGCTTTTGAGCCCAATGAAGTGTAGTTATGTACTTATGTTGACACTGATCAAGTACACTAAAGTATAGCCCGATGAGCTAAGTAAGGAGCCATCCAATTTTGAATGAAAGTTATCAAGTACTGCACTTCACATACTTATCGCCAAATCTGCCAACTATCACCTGCTTTTGAGCCCAATGAAGTGGAGTTATGTTGACACTAACTGAGAATACTAGCAAGTATAGTACCAATGGACTGAGGTAGTATTTCTATGATGGAGGGAAGGCGTGTATATATGGAGCCACAGCCATGCTAATTGATGAATAAATCTCAAGTAGTAGCATATCTCACACTGCTGATAACAATGTCAATTATGCTCATCTCCACATTCCTCGTTCTACTTGTTCCAGTTTGCTTGTATCTCAGGGCTAGTTGTAGATCAAAGAACCCAGCCGTGCTTCCCACAGACTGGCCAATACTGCACATGTTCCCTTCCTTCATGGCCAACCTCCACAACCTCTATGACTATTTCACCCTGGTCCTCGCAAGATCAGGCCACAACTTCAGGGCGCATGGACCACCTGGCACTGGGATGCGCCTCTTCATCACATGTGACCCTGCGAACGCCGACACATCTTCACGACAAACCATGCCAACTTCCCCAAGGGCACGGAATTCGCCGATATCTTCGACATCATGGGTGGCAGCCTCTTCACCATCGACGGTGAGCCATGCCGCCGACAACATGCGAAAGCCAAGAGCATGCTCAGCAGCCCGCGGATCGTTGCCAGTATGGCGGCCTACCTCTGTGGCAAGGTGGAGAACAACCTCCTCCCTTTGTTCACCCGCATGGCGATCGCCGACACTTCATTCGACATGCAAGAATTGATGTCGAGGCTTATGTTTGACCTGGCTGCTACGCCTCTCTTCGGTGTGGATCCAGGGCTCCTATCCTCAGACATGCCGCCCATGGACGCAGCGGTTGCCCTGGACATGGTGATGGAGGTGGGATTTTTTAGGCTCATGATGCCAGCTTCTTGTTGGAAGTCGATGAGGTGGCTAAATATCGGCCCTGAGAGAAAGCTTGACATGGCACGCATGGTGCTACGAGAGCTCGTCCGGGAGATGATGGAGAAGAGGAAGATCACCACATGTCATTTTGGACATGGCAAGGAACAAGAGAGTGTGGATATTATTTCTTCCTTCCTCGAAGACCCAGACTACGCCAATGTTGACTTGCTCCATGCGGTGATCATTAGCTACATGCTCGCTGCGAGGGACACAATTGCCACAACCCTAACATGGATCTTCTACAACCTTGCCCAAAACCCTAACATCGTGTCAATCATCCGCAACGAACTTTCACCCATTGCATCACGCAAAGTAGCGGTAGGAGTGTGTACCCCAGTGATCTTTGAGCCAGAAGAGACCAAATCTCTAGTATATTTGACAGCCACCTTGTACGAGACTCTCAGGCTGTACCCACCAGCGCCTGTCTTGCGCAAGACGGTGGCCGTAGATGACATCATGCCGAGTGGCCATGAGGTGCATGCCGGTGACACCATTTTTATTTCTGTCCACTCCATGGGGAGAATGGAGGCTGTGTGGGGTAAAGACTGCCTCGACTATAACCCACATAGGTGGCTCTCGGATGATGGCAACAACCTGAGATATGTACCATCTCACAAATTCTTGGCATTCAACTCAGGCCCGAGAATGTGCCTCGGCAAGGACATTGCAGTTATGCAAATGAACACTGTCATTGCTACAACGGTGTGGAACTTCGATGTGCAACTGGTGAAAGGGCAGAGGATACAGCCCAAGCCGTCCATTATACTGGAGATGGAAAATGGGCTCATTGTTAAGTTGAAGAAGCGAGAAATGTAATAGACTCTCATTGTATGTAAACGTACTTACTTGCCGGCCACTAGGGCAGTTCTACCCGTTACCACATTATAGTCAAATAATAAAGGCATGCATGCATCGAAATTTATATTTTTTTACGAAAAACAACCAATGTACCACCATTTATTACTCCTGTTGTATGAGACACGGTATAAAAGCATCGAGACCTGGTGATTCCTCCATATTGTATGTGACTATCTACATGTGACATGTTGCTAGTATGTGGAACTGACCCAACCGGCTGAAAGATGTTTTCCCAGTAGATAGGCACAGCCTCGAGAAGCCGAACATCCCCATGGAACATGTACGGGTGCTTAACAGAATAATGGAACCAATTGATCGATGAACGAACAGTCTTGCTTCAAATCTTGGCTGGTAACTAGCTATTACACAACTTGCCAGCATCTAGACTTCACCGGTAGGCATGTTCAACATCATAGCGGATATGCTCGCTATACTCGTTGAAGGGGCTAAAGGGACTGGACAAATTAGTGGTACAGTTCATCATTTAGTAGTAGATGGTTTATCCATTCTACAGTACGTGACACCATTCTCTTTGAGGATAAAGCAAGAAACCTCAAGCTCCTTCCATGCTTTGCCTTTGAGGATCTTTCGAGTCTTAAAATTTCTGTGAGAGTGAACTTTTCTGTTTCGAAGAGGCCACAGACTCGCGTTCAGGTACGTGAAGATCTTAATTGAACCAGAAGAAACAATTCCATTGCTTTATTTTCTTCCTGATCACAAATAGTTCTATGCTCTTCGTAGGAAGCATGTGGCCTTGTGTTCTCTCTTTAAATCACGCATGTGAGGTCCCCGATTCAATCGTACACTAATCATACACACAAATGTGTACGATCAAGATCGGGGGCTCACGGAAAGATAACACAACACAACACTAAACACAAATTAAAATAATACAAGCTTTATATTGCAAGCCAGGGGCCTCGAGGGCTCGAATACATAGCTCGATACACAAGAGTCAGCGGAAGCAACAATATTTGAGTAAAGACATAAGTTAGACAAGTTTTGCCTTAAGAAGGCTAGCACAAAAGTAGCAAAGATCGAAGAGGCAAGGCCTCCTGCCTGGGATCTCCTAACTACTCCTGGTCGTCGACGGTCTCCACGTAGAAGTAGGCTCCGTCGGGGTAGTAGTAGTAGTCGACGGGGGCAGCATCTGGCTCCTGGGATCCACCATCTGATCGCAGCAACCGGGTATAGGGGAAAGAGGTAGCAAAGCAACCATGAGTACTCATCCAAAGTACTCACAAGCATCAGATCTATTCTAAGTATGCATCAGTGTCAAATGGAAGGGTTGTATCACTACTAGGGAAAAGCCTAGCAGCAGCGCGGGTTTTAGGCCTATCAGTAGCGCGGGCAGGAGCGCTACTGATAAGGCGCTACAGATAATGCTTAGCAATAGCGCGCCTATATCCACACTACTGCTAAATTGACTTAGTAGTAGTGCATTGTCATAACAACGCTACTGGTAATTAGTAGTAGCGCTTCCCCTTTCCCGCGCTACTACTATTATTTAGTATTTTATTTCTTTTTTATTTCATGTTGTATTCATACACCTTTACACAAGTTTTCATACAACAGGAATTTAGAGATTGTTTTTACATCATAATGAGTTATTACATCACGGGGTGAAAGAACTGTGGACTAGTTTCAAGTGGATGTCCATCCACTTGAAACTAATCCGCGGTTCTTTCACCCAATGATATAATAATATCATCATCATCATCGTATCATTAACAACTTATCATCATAATACATCATTGTCATATAACACCTCATTATCAAGTACTCCTCATTATCAACTCTAACACATTACCACATAATAAACATATTGTACCTCATAGGACCTACTACATTCGATTAAGACCTACTACATTTTCTAAGGTAAAATACCAAAAAACAAGATAGCCCCTGACCCTCCATTATGGAGAATGGAGATTAGCCTGTCTCCAATTCTTGCCTTTCGCTGAATGTTACTTCCAAGAACCTCCTTGCGAATGTCCATACATTTCTTCCATTCTTTGATGAACATGTGTTCACGGGTTTTAGAAATCCGATATGCACAGGTGAGCTCCATAGATTTACCTGGCAGTATGTTCAAAACTGAGAGGCGACCATGCAGAGACATCAGATGAGGCACACAATCCATCGGGAGTTTCTGTTGAAAAACATAATAATAACTTCGTAGTTAGCAATGATGTACTAGTTTTAGAAGTATGCAAAAGATGCACGGATGTCGTAATAGTAAAAAATCTT
>NC_057798.1:463082100-463118221 GCF_018294505.1 Triticum aestivum | reverse complement strand
AGATACTTGTGTTAAAGTTTGTGATTTCTGTAGCATGCACGTAGGGTGAACCGTTATGTGATGAAGTCGGAGCATGATTTATTTATCGATTGTCTTCCTTATGAGTGGTGGTCGGGGACGAGCGATGGTCATTTCCTACCAATCTATCCCCCTAGGAGCATGCGCTAGTACTTCGTTTTGATAACTAATAGATTTTTACAATAAGTATGTTAGTTCTTTATAACTAATGTTGAGTCCATGGATTATACGCACTCTCGCCCTTCCACCATTGCTAGCCTCTCTAGTACCACGCAACTTTCACCGGTACCATACACCCACCATATACCTTCCTCAAAACAGCCACCATACCTACCTATTATGGCATTTCCATAGACATTCCAAGATATATTGCCATGCAACTTTCCACCGTTCCGTTTATTATGACACGCTCCATCATTGTCATATTGCTTTGCATGATTATGTAGTTGACATCGTATTTGTGGCAAAGCCACCATTCATAATTCTTTCATACATGTCACTCTTCAATCATAGCACATCCCGGTACACCACCTGAGGCATTCACATAGAGTCATATTTTTGCTCTAAGTATCGAGTTGTAATTCTTGAGCTGTAAGTAGATAAAAGTGTGATGATCTTCATTATTAGAGCATTGTCCCAGTGAGGAAAGGATCATGGAGACTATGCTTCCCCCACAAGTCGGGATGAGACTCCAAAAAAGAGGCCAAAAAAAAGAAAAGGCCCAAAAAAACAAAAAAAACAAAAAAATGAGAGAAAAAGAGAGAAGGGGCAATGCTACTATCCTTTTTCCACACTTGTGCTTCAAAGTAGCACCATGATCTTCATGATAGACAGTCTCCTATGTTGTCACTTTCATATACTAGTAGGAATTTTTCATTATAGAACTTGGCTTGTATATTCCAATGATGGGCTTCCTCAAAATTCCCAAGGTCTTCGTGAGGAAGCAAGTTGGATGCACACCCACTTAGTTTCTTGTTGAGCTTTCATACACTTATAGCTCTAGTGCATTCGTTGCATGGCAATCCCTACTCACTCACATTGATATCTATCGATGGGCATCTCCATAGCCTGTTGATACGCCTAGTTGATGTGAGACTATCTTCTCCCTTTTTGTCTTCTCCACAACCACCATTCTATTCCACCTATAGTGCTATGTCCATGGCTCACGCTCATGTATTGCGTGAAGATTGAAAAAGTTTGAGAACATCAAAAGTATGAAACAATTGTTTGGCTTGTCATTGGGGTTGTGCATGATTAAATAATTTGTGTGATGAAGATAGAGCATAGCCAGAATATATGATTTTGTAGGGATAGCTTTCTTTGGCCATGTTATTTTGAGAAGACATGATTGATTTGTTAATATGCTTGAAGTATTATTGTTTTTATGTCAATATTAAACTTTTGTTTTGAATCTTATGGATCTGAATATTCTTACCACAATTGAGAAGATTACATTGATAAATATGTAAGGTAGCATTCCACAACAAAAATTCTGTTTTTATCATTTACCTACTCGAGGACGAGCAGGAATTAAGCTTGGGGATGCTTGACACGTCTCCAACGTATCTAAAATTTTTGATTGTTCCATGCTATTATATTATCCATCATAGATTTTTTATATGCATTTATATGCTATTTTATATGATTTTTGGGACTAACCTATTAACCTAGAGCCCAGTGCCAGTTTTTGTTTTTCCTTGTTTTTGAGTTTTACAGAAAAGGAATACTAAACGGAGTCCAATTGACGTGCCAATTTTTGATTATTTTTTATGGACCAAAATAAGCCCCCGGAGCACAAGAGTTTGGCCAGAAGATCCTGAGCCATCCATGAGGGTGGAGGGCGCGCCCTACCCCATAGGAGCGGCCCCTATCTCGTGGATGGCTCAGATACCCCCCAGACATGAGACCGACGCCACAAATTCCTATAAATACAGAAACCCCCAGAAAATAACCTAGATCGGGAGTTCCGCCGCCGCAAGCCTATGTAGCCACAAAAAACCAATCGGGGCCCTATTCCAGCACCCTGCCGGAGGGGGGATCATCACTGGTGGCCATATTCATCATCCCGACGCTCTCCATGACGAGGAGGGAGTAGTTCACCCTCGGGGCTGAGGGTATGTACCAGTAGCTATGTCTCTCTCTCTCTCTCTCTCTCTCTCTCTCTCTCTCGTGTTCTTGATATGACACGATCTTGATGTACCGGGAGCTTTGCTATTATAGTTGGATGTTATGATGTTTCTCCTCTTCTACTCTCTTGTAAGGGATTGAGTTTTCCCTTTGAAGTTATCTTATCGGATTGAGTCTTTAAGGATTTGAGAACACTTGATGTATGTCTTGCGTGGGATACCAGTGGTGACAATGGGGTATTCTATTGATCTACTTGATGTATGTTTTGGTGATCAACTTGCGGGTTCAGTGACCTTGTGAACTTATGCATAGGGGTTGGCACACGTTTTCGTCTTGACTCTTCGATAGGAAAATTGGGCCACTCTTTGAAGTTCTTTGTGTTGGTTGAATAGATGAATCTGAGATTGTGTGATGCATATCATATAATCATGCCCGCGGATACTTGAGGTGACATTGGAGTATCTAGGTGACATTAGGGTTTTGGGTGATGTGTGTCTTAAGGTGTTATTTTACTACGAACTCTAGGGCTATTTGTGACACTTGTATGAATAGCCCAATGGATTGATCGGAAAGAATAACTTTGAGGTGGTTTCGTACCCTACAATAATCTCTTTGTTTGTTCTCTGCTATTAGTGACTTTGGAGTGACTCTTTGTTGCATGTTGAGGGATTGTTATATGATCTAATTATGTTATCATTGTTGAGAGAACTTGCACTAGTGAAAGTACCAACCCTAGGCCTTGTTTCGAAGCATTGCAATACCGTTTGTGCTCACTTTTATCATTAGGTACCTTGCTGTTTTTATATTTGCAGATTACAAAAACCTATATCTACTATCCATATTGCACTTGTATCACCATCTCTTCGCTGAACTAGTGCACCTATACAATTTACCATTGTATTGGGTGTGTTGGGGACACAAGAGACTCTTTGCTATTTGGTTGCAGGGTTGTTTGAGAGAGACCATCTTCGTCCTACGCCTCCCATGGATTGATAAACCTTAGGTCATCCACTTGAGGGATATTTGCTACTGTCCTACAAACCTCTACACTTTGAGGCCCGACAACGTCTACAAGAAGAAGGTTGTGTAGTAGACATCAAGCTCTTTTCTGGCGCCGTTGCCGGAGAGGTTAGTGCTTGAAGGTATATCTTTAGATCTTGCAATAGAATCTTTTAGTTTCTTGTTTTATCACTAGTTTAGTCTATGAAAGAAAACTACAGAAAAATGGAATTGAGGATGCCTCATATGCTTCATCTTTTCAATGTCTTTCGTGAAAATGATGGAAAGGAAAATTGTGCTCAAGTGTTAGAAGAAGAATGCATCAAAATGTTTGGCACTAAATTTTTGAATGATGAGCATGATTGCAATGTTGTTAGTATGAATTCTTTAAATATCCATGATGCTAATGATATGCAAAGCTACAAGCTTGGGGATGCTATGTTTGATGAAGATGATATTTTTAGTCCCCAAGTTTTGATGAGAATATTTATTTTAATGATAGCATGCCTCCTATTTATGATGATTATATTGATGAAAGTGGGTTTGGAAGAGTGTCAACTTTAGGAAGTGGTGATCCCACTATTTTGGAGGGTGTTGAATCTTATTGTGATAATTATGAAAGTGAATTTGGAGAGGTCGTGAGTTTATTTAGTGATGAATCAATTATTTCGGAAGAGGTTCCAATTGATTATGAGAAAAAAGTTGCTATATATTATGATTATTGTGATTATGTGTATGCTATAAAGAATAATGATAAACATGAAACTTGTCATCATGATTTTAATTTTCAATTGGATTAGGCCTCACATGATAGTTATTTTGTTGAGTTTGCTCCCACTACTATTCATGAGAATAAATTTGCTTATGTGGAGAGTAGTAAAATTTATATTCTTGTGCATAATGAAAAGAATGCTTTATGTGATAGTTATATTGTTTAATTCAATCATGATTCTACTGAAAATTATTATGAGGGAGGAGTATATGCTTGTAGGAATTGCAATAATATCAAGTTTCTTCTCTATGTGTTGAAAATCTTGAAGCTATGCTTGTTTTGCTTACCTATGCTAGTTGGTTCTTGTTCCCATTAAGTTGTTTGATCACAAAATCCCTAGGCATAGGAAGTGGGTTAGACTTAAATATGCTAGTTATATTATTCATGATGCTCTCTCTGTGTTTCAATTCTTATATTTTATGTGAGCATCATTGAAATCATCATGCCTAGCTAAAAAGGCATTAAACAAAAGCGCCTGTTGGGAGACAACCCAATATTTACCCTTACTGTTTTTGTGTGTCCCCATAATTAAGCTACTTTAGTAATCATGTTCTATATCTTTTGTTTCAATAAAGTGCCAAGTAGAACCTTTGGGAAGACTTGGGTGAAAGTTAATTTGATCTTGCTGTAAAAAACAGAAACATTGCACTCACGGGAATAATTTTCATTTTTAACATAAGAGAGCTTTTAAGTTGATTATTTTTGCGGAGGATTAATAGAAATATTACTCACGTCCACCTATTTATTTCATAATTTTTGGAGTTACACAAGTATTCGAGAGTTACATATTACTACAGATTGTTTTGTTTTTGACAGATTCTGTTTTCTATGTGTTGTTTGTTTATTTTGATGAATCTATGAGTAGTATCGGAGGGTATGAACCATAGAGAAGTTGTAATACAGTAGATATTACACCAATATGAATTTAGAATGAGTTCACAACAGTACCAAAAGTGGTGATTTATTTTCTTATACTAACGGAGCTTACGAGTTTTCTGTTGAGTTTTGTGTGGTGAAGTTTTCAAGTTTTGGGTAAAGATTCGATGGACTATGGAATAAGGAGTGGCAAGAGCCTAAGCTTGGGGAAGCCCAAGGAACCCCAAGGTAATATTAGATGACAACCAAGATCCTAAGCTTGGGGATGCCCCGGATGGCATCCCCTCTTTCGTCTTCGTTCAGCGGTAACTTTACTTGGAGCTATATTTGTATTCACCACATGATATGTGTTTTGCTTGGAGCGTAATTTTATTTTGTTTGGCTTGCTGTTTGAATAAAGTACTTAAGATCTGAAATTCTTAAATGTTAGAGAGTCTTCACATAGTTGCACAATTATTCGACTACTCATTGATCTTCACTTATATCTTTCAGAGTAGTTTGTCGTTTGCTCTAGTGCTTCACTTATATCTTTTTAGAGCACGCCGATGGTTTTATTTTGAAGATATAGATGAACTCTCATGCTTCACTTATATTATTTTGAGAGTCTTTAGAACAATGTGGTAATTTGCTTTGGTTATGAATTTAGTCCTAATATGATGGGCATCCAAGAGGGATATAATAAAAACTTTCATATAAAGTGCATTGAATACTATGAGAAGTTTGATTCCTTGTGATTGTTTTGAGATATGAGGATGGTAACATTAGAGTCATGCTAGTGACTAATTGTGAATTTGAGAGATACTTGTGTTAAAGTTTGTGATTTCTGTAGCATGCACGTAGGGTGAACCGTTATGTTTTCATATTATCTTTGCTGAACCTATATCTACTATCCATATTGCACTTGTATCACCATATCTTTGCCGAACTAGTGCACCTATACAATTTATCATTGTATTGGGTGTGTTGGGGACACAAGAGACTCTTTGCTATTTGGTTGCAGGGTTGTTTGAGAGAAACCATCTTCATCCTACGCCTCCCACGTGTTGATCAACCTTAGGTCATCCACTTGAGGGAAATTTGCTACTGTCCTACAAACCTCTGCACTTGGAGGCCCAACAACGTCTACAAGAAGAAGGTTGTGTACTAGAGATCAAGGCATGGTCGCATGGAGATAAGTTTTGATAAAAATAGTACTAACCATGAAAAATTCCCCCAGTTCATCCTCTGTGCATTTATTGTGTTTTGACTTCAAGTTCAGGTCCTTCCCTATCATAGTGTTCTTGTGCTTGTAAAACGGCACAACTTCCCCAACTTTACTATTCGCATGGCCTGCGTTGACTTAAACTGTGTCACCGACCCTGACATGCATCTTGTAGGGCATAGGATGATTATTTGGTTTATAATACTTTCGTTTCCACTACTTAAGCTGGAGTGGGAAAGGAATTCTGACATTTAACAATGGTTAGCTAACAAAGTGTGGAATCTTAAAACCAGAATGCTACTCACCCTCATTTCAATTAGGCTAGTCGCGACCATGAATCTGACCTACACATCAAATTTATGTACAGCTTGTGTTGACACATTTATGTTTGCCCTTTGCATCAGAAACATCTAAAGTTAGCTGACACGCCTTAGTAGAGCTCCACCATGACCGATGTGTAACATCCCAAAATTGTCAATTGTGGAATGTTATAATAAGAAATAGTTTTGATTGATTCATTGTTTGTTTGTGTGATTGATTGAGTGAAATTGAGTGGAATTTGAAACTTTTTGAAAGTTGAATGAGAGGGAATGAAATGACTTCCCAAACTTTCCCTTTGCCCTTTTGGATCTCAATGAATTCAAATTCATTCCAACACAAAACCATAGAGTGAAGATGGCATGACTTCTTCCATTTGAAATGAAAAGGGTTTTAAAAAGTTTGAATTCCATTTGAAAATATTTCAAATTTGAAACTTTATGCAGCTCAATGATTTTCAAGAGAGAAGATAAAATGACTTCTCGAAATTATATGAAATATGAGTTGGAAGTCAAAAGAATCAAACTGAAAGTCATTTGGAAGTATTTTGAAACCCCTTTCAATTTGGAGTTGTCTGGATTTTATTCAAATTATTTTTCTACAAAAATAAAATACATGGAAAATAGGGTAAAATGCTTCCTTATAGTAGAAAAGTGGAGAAACATAAATTTAAAATCATTTTGGGATTTTAAAAATGATTTTTATTGGGTTTTATTGCAACAGTAGCACTGTTTGTTGCATTTAATTTTGTGTGGATTTTATTTGCCTCTGAAAATATGTTCATGTTTTAGGATTTATTTTTGTGGAAATTTTGGTATATCTCATGCCTATATAATGTTTTTATTTACTGCTCTTTATTTCAGTTTTCCTTGTCTGTATTTATAAAAACAAAATTGGCCGAAACCCAGCCGCACCAGGCCCAGCCCCGTCCACGACCCAACAGGGCGTCTTCCTCCTACAAACCTTCCTACAGGAGCAGAACGCATGCACGCCCGCACCCTAGCTAGCTCCCCACCCGGTTCCCTCCTTCCCCTTCCCCAAGAATCCTCTGAATGGTCCATCTCTTTCCCCTACACCTCCTTCTCCAAGTAAAAGGCCATTATTGCCCCGGATTTTCTCGCCAGAGATCCGTACTTGCCGTTTTTGCTCGCCATGGCTGCATGTGTCTAGACACCCCATTGCCCTATAAATACCACCCTCATGTTTCCCTCTTTCCCCTCGCCCAAAGCCCTCTCCTGTGGGAGCTTAGCCCCCTCCCTATCGTCCATAATTACTCACCGGAGTTCATAAACTCCGGCAGCTTCTCCGTCGCCGCCCGATGCTCGGTTGGTCCTTCCTCGGCCTTCCCTGAGGTTGCTGAGATCTCCTCTACACCGTCCCGTGCTCTCCTTCCTCAAGGATCACCCGCAACCTTGGATACGGTCTTCTTCCCCAACTCCGGCGACTACTCCGGTGAGATTAAAGAAATCCCGTAATTCTTTTTTTCACAAAAGTAGCGATCTTAGAAAATTCATATCTATTAGTATACATATCCAAATTGAGCGATTCCAATTGCATTAGATCACAAATTTTGTATTTATAATTAGGTAAAAAAATATGTTTGACTATTTAATTTTGAACTTGATCAAATTCTCTTAAATCCTTAGATTTGATCTAACTTGAGTTTAGAAATAGATGTTTGATTGATTCTTTTTACTACTATTTTGTTACTGTTTTGTCTATCCAGTAGCATATAGTTATTTATTTTTAGTTTATTTTAATTAGGTTTATAGCAGAAACAATATTTTTTAGTTGTAGTTCTGTTTTACTCTTTTCTTTATAGTTTTAATTGTTTTCAAATTATTTCTTTTTGTCATTTTTGACAAATTTAGTTTTGTTTCTGTTAGTCAACAAAAGAAAATTTTATTTTTATTTTTAAAATTTATTTTATTTAGTTTTGTAAGAAAACTTGTATAGGTCATAGCTAGAGTTGCATAAAAGCTTTTCATTTGTTTCTTTTTGCAAATAAAATTTTATGAAAAATACTTTCTGTTAACTTAGTTGTTTTACTTTTTTATTTTCTGTTAACTTATAAGTTTAGTGTTTTAATTGCTGTTAAGTTTTTACTTATGGCAAAACTATGTTAGATGTTTGTAGCAAAGTTATAGATTTTCGTTAGTAGTTTTTCTTTCTAGTTTTATTTGAAGCTTATTCGGAATTTGTTGGAGTTTTATTATTGTGTTTTTATTTGTTGTTTTAATTGTTATTTTGAGTGTTAGTATTCCTTGCTAGAATGATTGCTTATGTGAATGCTATGTTTGACTTGTATAGATTTTCTTCGGTGAATGACGAATAGTTCTATCAAGTTTTGTGACAGCGTTGTTACCTTCATCAACTTACCAGGCAAGTTCACTTTGACCATGTTTTTCATACCTATGTTTTATTTGCATGTAGTAGCACCCTTTCAACAATCCCTCCAGTAGTGTTATTGAATCTTGTAGTTGATTAGAATGCATGAGGTAGGAACCCATCTCCCTGCTACCAAGCCCGGGACGTTATATAGTTTTATTGCTACGCTATAGTAGACGGGGTTTGGTATGAGTGCACGAGAGTGGTGCGAAGAAGGATAACTCTACATCAATGATGACAACTCCATGATGGCATCTGCAAGGACTACATCTTCAAGGCCTCAAGACTTCATGACTTGAGAAAAGAATTCAATACAAACTACTGGGTGAAGGACAGTTGACGGGCACCCTGGAGCAACCAGTGGATGGCTGGGATGCATGGAGAAGCGCCATGACATCTTGCGGAAAGCTTCACCCAGACTCAAAGAGACGGAAGAATGCTTCATGTCCGAAAGCTTACCTATGCAACCGCAAGTCACTATGGGCTCTGGCTTGGTTGACCTTAGTTGTGACTCTGGCTGGGATGGTGCTAGCAGATGTAGAACTACGGTAGGATTGGATGAGCACCGGACAATGGTGAGGGGAAATCTTCGGAAGACCATGTTTCGTCCATCTTGTTCTCAAACACCCTGAAGTGCGAGAAGGTAAAAAGAGGTATCAAATCTTGCGGGTAAAGTGTACAAACCTCTGCAGAGGGTTAAAACCTAATCAATTAGTTGTGTCCCCGGTTACAGACAACTTGAGCCTCTGGACTTGGATCTATCTCGGAACTCTCAACACCGGACTGATAACTTAATTGTGGGCAACTTATGATGATTTGGGTATGAGACATTGGTTGGCGGAACCATGTCTTTATAATAAACCCCATAGTACAGACTCTTGATATTCCTTTGATGTAGGGAAAATAAAAACAGCTTTTACGCAAACAAAACTCAGACCCAGAGCCACAGATCCATATTGCATGTAGTATAGTTTTATCATCTGCTTTATTATAGTGATCTTGCCGGTACATTCAATGTACTGACCTACACGGCTGCAACGTATCATGTTGTAGGATTATTCCTTCGACGAGTAAGAGTTACGATACATGGTTATGGTCTACACTCAACCTGCCGATGGCGTTGATGGGACTCCACACCCAATAGTTTGTTTCCGCTGAGACTTAATGTATATATCAGTTTTACGTTATTTATACATGTGATTGCACTTTGATATATACACTGATGTACTGTGTGTGCCAGCATACTGATCCAGGGATGGCACAGATACACAGAGGCTTGACCGTTTGAGGTCGGGTCACTACAAATATGGTATCAGATCACATGTTGACTGTAGGACGTGACCCTAGAAACTGGAAAGCCCCTAGGATAGGAAATCTCTAAAACTTTATTTTCCAAAAGATCTTTTACTTCTCAACTTTGCTGATTTTATCAAATAGCCTCCTTACCTCAAAGAGTTAGAATATACCCTATCCCTTTGACCACCCAGAGGATCAACTGAAGCCGCTCCAAGTAGGACAAGATATCGGACAACTGATGACCTCTTCAGAGTAAAGGGGATTTCACCATGCATTAGAAGAGCTGAAGCTACAAAAGTTGAAGAGTATGAAGACTTGAAGGATCTGAAGAATTATTTGACCTTTAAAAGACCAAACCCCTATTGTGTACTCACGTTAGATACGATGATTTGTGAACGGTCATTGTTTGATGTTTTTCCGACAACCACAAAATAAAGCTCGTTTCTTCAAAACTATTGTTTGTATTGTGTGTATCTCTCCCCACCTTTCTTCTCTCGTATCTCATCCCAAAACCCTTGAACCCAATAGATGATGAATGAAGATGGACGTGTATTTCCAAGATTGATGACACAGCTAGAGGTAGCACAGTGGATATGGAACATGGAAGATCGCATGAAGGAGCACTGTATTGAAGGAGAGTATATGGTTCCATACACCCTACGACGGATCATAGAAGGTGCTGAAAAATGGCAAGAGATACATTAAGCTATAAAAGGATTGAATGGAGCAAATGCTTGGGATGAATTCAAGACGATCCTACTGAGGTCTCGTTTTATCCAGAAGCCCGGTGATAGTAAAATGAAGCAAACTTGTGCATGCAAGATATGTGGAGAAGGAGGACACACCCATGAGGAACACATTGATGGATGCTCTCATTGTGAAGAATATCACCCAGAGGAAGAATGCCCCACGAGGCAGGTGACTTGCTTCTTGTGTGAAGAAACCACTCATTACCCAGCTCGGTGCCCAATTTACCCAAAGGTACAAGAGATTACCAAGCAACAGAAAGAAGCCCTCAGGGTAAGTTTAGAAGAAACAGAGATGAAGGAAGTTGTTGAAGACCCTGGAGAAGGCCTAATCAGATTCTACTCCAACGCTTGCTATTCATGTGGAGAAGGAAATTATTCTCAGTATTGCACAAAGGAAAGAGAAGAGTATCTAAGAGACTTCCGGACAACAGAAGTGAAGTTTGACCCTCATGAAATAGAAGCTCTGATAATTATGAAGAGACCCAAGAAGAGAAAACGAAGGCATCCCCAGAACAACTCAATTTCTGCATAGAAGGACCTGAGTAATATCACTTGTTACAGGTGCAAGGATTTAAGTCATTACGCTGATAAATGTTCAGAGAAGAAGCCAAGAACCCAAAGAGCATACACCATCCCAAGAAGCCACGGGACTTGTTGGAAGTTATTTGTTTTTGTTGCAGGGAAGCAAGACATTATGCTACTAAATGTCCCAACAAGATGAAGGCTGGAGCTGAGTAGTTGGAATTCTGATGTTGCTAATAAGTGTAGTAGGAAGCAAATTTATTTTCGTGATTACAATGAGTTGAGTTATGTAATGGGTACTTAGAGATTGTAATGAGTTCATGAAATCAATAAACTTAATGTGTCATGATTTCATATGTTGAATTTTATGAGTTGTTACTCCATGAACAAAGAGTTTTGACCATTTTCGAGGATATGAGAAAAATATGGTCTATAGAAGAATTTGTGCATTTCAAGGGTGGTAGTACACTGTGAGGATGCTTCTCCCATAGAAAGGATAATGATATTCCACAGAGTGGAGTTAGGACAAAATGAGTTGGAGTTTTGTTTTTGATATGGTGGACATGAAGGAATGAAGTAATATTGGACTTAAAGGAGGTGTAATGTCGGAATATGGAATGATAGTAACTCCGAAGAATAGTTAAAGCTGTACAAGTGATTGAAGTGGGTTTGTAACCCATAGGCTTAGGAAATTTATAAGGAATCAAGGACTCCCAAGAAGAAAATTGGAAGAAGCTATGAATCCACCAGCAGACGTTTTGTAGGAGGTTACGCACAAACCCGAAGTGGTGAAGAAACGGTAGATGTCTTGTTCAGCTTGCAAAACCAATGGATTTACCCGAACCTAGTTCCAGGACAAGATAAATTCCGCAATGCTTGTGAGAATTCCCGAGTGTTAGAAATGCGAGATTCGTTAAACCTTATACAGGGTAATGATTCGGGTGCGGAATGGATTGATCACCATACTGACTCACTCTTATCATTCCCTCTTGCTATTTGGAATGGTAAATCTAAGTGACTTACCCATTGCAGAGAGAAGACAATATCAGACCTTATTTAAAGCATAGAATGGTAGTATGATGGAACCCTATACAGGCAACCGTTGCCAATCGTAGGATATACGGTGAGATTCAACCCAGACCATTTTCCTGCAGGAGAAACCGGTAATGGTGGACCAACATGAGATGTCGATAATTGTTTAGTATTGACGACAGACACATTAGATAAGAAGACCTAGTATCAGAAGAACCTTAACAAGAAGAAGGGATACAAGATTTTGAAGAAAAGGTTATATATGCCCTACCGGAAGAGCCTTAGTGAAGGAGTTATTCCAGAGAATATGAGAAGACGCACACTCTCAACCCAAAGTGTTGCATACATTAGTTTTGTCGGAACCATAACCCTGCTTTTAAGTGTGGTAGCACACTAGAACATTTCGATCAATGGAATTGCTGGAAGAACCCCAAACACTAACCCTTTCTTGCTAGCCTCTTAGAATCTCGAGGATGAGATTCATTTTAAGTGTGCTAGATTTGTAACATCCAAAAATTCTCAATTTTGGAATGTTATAATAAATAAATAGTTTTGATTGATTGATTGTTTGTTTGTGTGATTGATTGAGTGAAATTGGGTGGAATTTGAAACTTTTTGTAAGTTGAATGAGAGGGAATGAAATGACTTTCCCAAACTTTCCCTTTGCCCTTTTGGATCTCAATTAATTCAAATTCCTTCCAACACAAAACCCTAGAGTGAAGATGACATGACTTCTTCCATTTGAAATGAAAAGTGTTTTGAAAATATTTGAATTCCATCTGAAAGTATTTCAAATTCGAAACTTTATGCGACTCAATGATTTTCAAGAGAGAAGATGAAATGACTTCTTCAAATTATATGAAATATGAGTTGGAAGTTAAAATAATCAAATTGAAAGTCATTTGGAAGTATTTTGAAACCCCTTTCAATTTGGAGTTATTTGGATTTTATTCAAATTATTTTTCTCCAAAAATAAATACATGGATATAGGGTAAAATGATTCCCTACAGTAGAAAAGTGGAGAAACATAAATTTGAAATCATTTTGGTATTTTAAAAATGATTTTTATTATGTTTTGTTGCAACAATTGCACTATTTACTATATTTAATTTTGTGTGGATTTTATTTGCCTCTGAAAATATGTTCATGTTTTCGGATTTTTTTTAGAAAATTTGATATATAATATGCCTATATAATGTTTTCATTTACTGCTCTTTATTTCAGTTCTCCTTGTCTGTATTTATAAAAACAAAATTGGCCGAAGCCCAGCCACACCAGGCCCAGCCCCCTCCACGACCCAATAGGTCATCTTCCTCCTACGAACATTCCTACAGGAGCAGAATGCCCGCATACCCGCACCCCAGCTAGCGCCCCACCCCGTTCCCTCCTTCCCCTTACCCAAGAACCCTCTGAATGGATCCATCTCTTTCCCCTACACCTCCTTCTCCAAGTAAAAGGCCATTAATGCCCCGGATTTTCTCGCCCGAGATCCGAACTTGCCGTTTTTGCTCGCCATGGTGATACGTCCATTTTGCATCATGCTTTTATATCGATATTTATTGCATTATGGGCTGTTACTACACATTGTGTCACAATACTTATGCCTTTTCTCTCTTATTTTACAAGGTTTATATGAAGAGGGAGAATGCCGGCAGCTGGGATTCTGCGCTGGAAAAGGAGCAAACATTAGAGACCTATTCTGCACAACTCCAAAAGTCCTGAAACTCCACGACAGTTAGTTTTGGAATATATTAAAAATATTGGGCGAAAAAAGCACCAGAGGGGGGCCACCCACAGTCCACGAGGGTGGGGGCGCGCCCTACCCCCTTGGGGGCGCCCCCCTGCCTCATGGGCCACCTGGAAGCCCCCCGATGCCCATCTTCTGGTATAAGGTGTCTTTTGCCCTGGAAAAAATCATAAGGAAGCTTTTGGGAGAAGCGCCGCCGTCTCGAGGCGGAACCTTGGTGGAACCAATCTAGGGCTCCGGCGGAGATGTTCTGCCGGGGAAACATCCCTCCGAGAGGGGGAAATCATCACCATAGATCCTCTCATCGGGAGGGGGTCAATATCCATCAACATCTTCACCAGCACCATCTCCTCTCAAACCCTAGTTCATCTCTTGTATCCGATCTTTGTCTCAAAACCTTAGATTGGTACCTGTGGGTTGCTAGTAGTGTTGATTCCTCCTTGTAGTTGATTCTAGTTGGTTTATTCGGTGGAAGATCATATGTTCAGATCCTTTATGCATATTAATACCCCTCTGATTATGAACATGAATATGACTTGTGAGTAGTTACGTTTGTTCTTGAGGACATGGGAGAAGTCTTGTTATAAGTAGTCATGTGAATTTGGTATTTGCTCGATATTTTGATGAGATGTATGTTGTCACTCCTCTAGTGGTGTTACGTGAACGTCGACTACATGACACCTCACCATTGTTTAGGCCTAGAGGAAGGCATTGGGAAGTAATAAGTAGATGATGCGTTGCTAGAGTGACAGAAGCTTAAACCCTAGTTTATGTGTTACCTCGTAAGGGGCTGATTTGGATCCATATGTTTCATGCTATGGTTAGGTTTACCATAATTATTCTTTCATAGTTGCGGACGCTTCCGAGAGGGGTTAATCATAAGTGGGATTCTTGTCCAACGAAGGGCAGTACCCAAGCACCGGTCCACCCACATATCAAATTATCAAAGTACCGAACGTGAATCATATGAGCATGATGAAAAATATCTTGACGATAATTCCCATGTGTCCTCGGGAGCGGTTTCCTTTATATAAGAGTTTGTCCAGGATTGTCCTTTGCTACAAAAATGATTGGGTCACCTCTCTGCACCTTGTTTACTTTTGTTACTTGTTACCCGTTACAAATTACCTTATCACAAAACTATCTCTTACCGATAATTTCAGTGCTTGCAGAGAATACCTTACTGAAAACCGCTTGTCATTTCCTTATGCTCCTCGTTGGGTTCGACACTCTTACTTATCGAAAGGACTGTGATAGAACCCTATACTTGTGGGTCATCAAGACTCTTTTTTGGCGCCGTTGTCGGGGAGTGAAGCGCCTTTGGTAGGTCGAGTTTGGTAAGGAAAAACTTATATAGTGTGCTAAAAATTACTGTCACTTGTTACTATGGAAAATAATCCTTTGAGGGGCTTGTTCGGGGTATCTTCACCCCAACCAGTAGAGCAAAGAGTTGCTCCTCAACCTACTAAACCTACTGAAAATGTTTACTTTGAAATTCCTTCGGGTATGATAGAGAAACTGCTAGCTAATCCTTTTACAGGAGATGGAACATTACATCCCGATATGCACCTAATCTATGTGGATGAAGTTTGCGGATTATTTAAGCTTGTAGGTATGCCCGAGGATGTTATCAAGAAAAAGGTCTTCCCTTTATCTTTGAAGGGAAAGGCATTGACATGGTTTAGGCAATGTGTTGATATTGGATCATGGAACTACAACCGATTGAAATTGGAATTTCATCAGAAGTTTTATCCAATGCACCTGTGTCGGTGTCTTGGATATGGGGGTATCCAGCCCTGCCAGCCTGCAGCCCACCACGTGGCTCCATCGACGGCCTAGTACGGCCCAGCTTCAGCATCAACAACACAAGACCCTCGCGAGGGTCCAAGCCTCGCAAGGCGGACGACGCCAAGACCCCCGAGGGGATCTGCCTCCTTAGGCTGGCTCCCGAGGGGAGGAGAGTTCTATGCAAGGTTCACCTCATGAGGCTCAGCTGACGTGAGCCATGACGACCAAGGCCAGGGGGCGCCAGGCGGGCGCAGAGCGCAGGTTTCCTCTTTGGTGCAAGGGAGGCAAGCCACATGCGCGAAGTCCCGAGGAATCAGCCAAAGGTTTCTATTCTGGTGCAACGAGACCAAGACCGCCAGGACGGCAGGACGGAGGTCATCGACGAGCCCACCGCAGCATCACGACCAAGGGATTTTCGCAGGCGCAGACTACTTTTGTCAGGATAAGTTGTACTACTCGTCCCCTTTCAAATCCGGCCGTTCTGGGATCCCTTCCCACCAACATTTGGGAAGAGGACCAAGGCCGCTATAAATAGGACTAGCCACCACCATAGATGGGCATCTCATTCACATCCCCCCGGCTCCGTTGAGCTCAAGAGCACCTCTGTGATGCCCCTGATTCAATCGTACACTAATCATACACGCAAACATGTACGATCAAGATCAAGGACTCACGGGAAGATATCACAACACAACTCTAAAAATAAAATAAGTCATACAAGCATCATAATACAAGCCAAGGAACTCGAGGGCTCGAATACAAGTGCTCGATCATAAACGAGTCAGCGGAAGCAACAATATCTGACTACAGACATAAGTTAAACAAGTTGCCATAAGATGGCTAGCACAAACTGGGAAACAGATCGAAAGAGGCGCAGGCCTCCTGCCTGGGATCCTCCTAACTACTCCTGGTCGTCGTCAGCGGCCTGCACGTAGTAGTAGGAACCTCTAGTGTAGTAGGAGTCGTCGTCGACGGTGGCGTCTGGATTCTGGGCTCCAATGTGTTGTTGTGGCAACCGAGAAGAAAGGAAAGGGGGAAAAGGGGGGAGAAAAGCAACCGTGAGTACTCATCCAAAGTACTCGCAAGCAAGGAGCTACACTACATATGCATGGGTATATGTGTAAAGTGGCAATATTGGTGGACTGAACTGCAAAATTCCAGAATAAGTGGGGGATAGCTAGTCCTATCGAAGACTATGCTTCTGGCAGCCTCCATCGTGCAACATGTAGAAGAGAGTAGATTGAAGTCCTCCAAGTAGCATCGCATCGCATAGTCCTACCCGGCGATCCTTCCCTCGTCGCCCTGTCGGAAAGCAATCAGCGGGTTTTCTCTGGAACTTGTTTCGATGTGTTTTATTAAGTATCTGATTCTAGTTGTCATAAGGTCAAGGTACAACTCCGGGTCGTCCTTTTACTGAGGGACACGGCTATTTGAATAGATAAACTTCCCTGCAGGGGTGCACCACATAACACAACATGCTCGATCCCATTTGGTCGGACACACTTTCCTAGGTCATGCCCGGCCTCGGAAGATCAAAACGTCGCAGCCCCACCTAGGCACAACAGAGAGGTCAGCACACCAGTCTAAATCCTATGCGTGCAGGGGTCTGGGCCCATCGCCCATTGCACACTTGCATGTTGCGTGGGAGGCCGGAGAGCATACCTAGCAACCTCCATTACAAAGGAAGTTGCGTTACGCGGTCCAACCCGGCGCACACCGCTCAGTCGCTGACGTCAAGAAGGCTTCGGCTGATACCACGACGTCGAGTGCCCATAACTGTTCCCGTGTAGTTGGTTAATGCGTATAGGCCAGTGGCCAGACTCAGATCAAATACCAAGATCTCATTAAGCATGTTATTATGAAGTAACCGCGGACGCCGACCAGGGTCAGGCCCACCTCTCTCCTAGGTGGTCTCAACCTTCCCTGTCGCTCCGCCACATAGTAACAGTCGGGGGCCGTCGGGAACCTAGGCCCACCTCTACCGGGATGGATCCACCTGTCCTTTCAGCCCCCACATCAGAATCACTTGCGGGTACTCAACGAGCTGACCCAACTTTAGTCACCATCTGTATAGTATGTAGGTATGTATAGTATATACCCGTGATCACCTCCCGAGTGATCACGGCCCTATAGTATAGCAAGGCAGACTGACAAGAATGTAGGGACAATGATGATAAACTAGCATCCTATACTAAGCATTTAGGATTGCGGGTAAGGTATCAACAATTGTAGCAACAATGACAGGCTATGCAACAGAATAGGATCAATCGAAACAGTACATGCTATACTACTCTAATGCAAGCAGTAGAGAGAAGAATAGGCGATATCTCGTGATCAAGGGGGGGGCTTGCCTGGAAGATCTGTTGCACAAGAAGAAGGGTCATCGATGATATAGTCGTACTCAAACGCATCAACGCCGGTCCCGGGGTCTACCGGAGAAGAAGAAGGGGAAGAAACAATAAATATAGTGCAAAAATATGCATGACGATGCATGACAAAGCAAACAACGGTGCAAGGTGTGCCCTAACGCGGTAGTAGGTGATACCGGCGAAGGGGGGAAACATTCGGAAAAGTATTCCCGGTGTTTCATGTTCTCGGATAGATGAACCGGAGGGGGAAAGTTGCAAGTTTGCTATACTAGGGATGTGTGGCGGACAAACGGGCTGTGTATTCGGATTCTTCTCGTCGTTCAGAGCAACTTTCATGTACAAAGTTTTTCCATCCGGGCTATGGTTTATTTTAGATTAATTTTAAAATATTTAATCATTTTTAGAATTTATTTAATTATTTTAATTCAACATTATCCAGAATAGTGTATGTGACGTCATCATGACGTCAACATGACGTCAGCAGTCAACAGGGCGTTGAGTGGGTCAAACTAACGTGCGGGTCCTAGCTGTCATTTACTAAGACTAACTAATCAGGATTAATTATATTAGCTAAATGAATAGATTAATTAATCCCAACTAATTAAGTTAATTAATTTAGTTAACTAATTAATTAATTAAATTATATTTTTATTTTTATTAATATATTTTTAATCTCTATCTTTTTTATAAAAAACGTTCTGGGGGCTTGAGGCCCCACTTGTCATAGGGCTATCGGGCCTTAACGGGCACGGTGCTAACGGGCGGTGGTGCGAGCACCCAAACGGACGCGTTCACGAGGGGCACTGAGCATGGACGACGCATGCTGGCGCCGGCGGCCAGAGTCAGGGGAGGCGGCGGATGTCGGTGTTTTGGGAACGGGGGTCCCTAGACTTGCCTGCCTGCTATTGGGGAACGTAGTAATTTCAAAAAAATCCTACACACACGCAAGATCATGGTGATGCATAGAAACGAGAGGGGAGAGTGTGTCCACGTACCCTCGTAGACCGAAAGCGGAAGCGTTATGACAACGCGGTTGATGTAGTCGTACGTCTTAACGATCCGACCGATCCAAGCACCAAACGTACGGCGCCTCCGAGTTCAGCACATGTTCAGCTCGATGACGATCCCCAGACTCCGATCTAGCAGGGTGTCGGGGATGAGTTCCGTCAGCACGACGGTGTGGTGACGATGATGATGTTCTACCAACGCAGGGCTTCGCCTAAGCACTGCAACGATATGACCGAGGTGGAATATGGTGGAGGGGGCACCGCACACGGCTAAGGAACGATCACGAAGATCAACTTGTGTGTTATGGGGTGCCCCCTGCCCCTGTATATAAAGGAGGGAGGGGGAGGTGTGGCCGGCCCCTAGGGGTGCGCCTGGAGGAGTCCTACTCCCACCGGGAGTAGGACTCCCCCCTCTTGCCTTGTAGGAGAAGGAAAGGGGGGAGGGGAAAGAGGAAAGGGGGGCGCCGCCCCCCCCCTTCCTTGTCCTATTCGGACTAGGGGGGAGGGGGCGCGCGGCCTGCCCTGGTCGGCCCTCCTCTTCTCCCTTAGGGCCCATGTAGGCCCATTAACACCCCGGGGGGGTTCCAGTAACCCCCTGGTACTCCGGTAAAATCCTGATTTCACCCGGAACAATTCCGATACCCAAATATAGGCTTCCAATATATCAATCTTTATGTCTCGGCCATTTCGAGACTCCTCGTCATGTCCGTGATCACATCCGGGACTCCGAACAACCTTCGGTACATCAAAACATATAAACTCATAATGAAACTGTCATCGTAACTTGAAGCGTGCGGACCCTACGGGTTCGAGAACTATGTAGACATGACCTAGAACTATTTCTGGTCAATAACCAATAGCGGAACCTTGATGCTCATATTGGCTCCTACATATTCTATGAAGATCTTTTATCGGTCAAACCGCACAACAACATACGTTATTCCCTTTGTCATCGGTATGTTACTTGCCCGAGATTTGATCGTCGGTATCCAATACCTAGTTCAATCTTGTTACTAGCAAGTCTCTTTACTCGTTATGTAATGCATCATTCCGTAATCAACTCATTGATCACATTGCTTGCAAGGCTTATAGTGATGTGCATTACCGAGAGGGCCCAGAGATACCTCTCCGACAATCGGAGTGACAAAAACCTAATCTCGAAATATGCCAACTCAACATCTACCTTTGGAGATACCTGTAGAGCTCCTTTATAATCACCCAGTTACGTTGTGATGTTTGGTAGCACACAAAGTGTTTCTCCAGTAAACGGGAGTTGCATAATCTCATAGTTGTAGGAACTTTGTATAAGTCATGAAGAAAGCAATAGCAACATATTAAACGATCAAGTTCTAGGCTAACGGAATGGGTCAAATCAATCACATCATTCTCCTAATGATGTGATCTTGTTAATCAAATGACAACACATGTCTATGGTTAGGAAACATAACCATGTTTGATTAATGATCTAGTCAAGTAGAGGCATACTAGTGACATTAAGTTTGTCTATGTATTCACACATGTATCATGTTTCCGGTTAATACAATTCTAGCATGAATAATAAACATTTATCATGATATGAGGAAATAAATAATAACTTTATTATTGCCTCTAGGGCATATTTCCTTCACCTACGGCCTGCGGCGTGGCTCGAGAGGTGGCCCAGTATGGCCCATCTTCATCAACTCAAGCTCAAGACCCTCGCGAGGGCCAGGCCTCGCGGGGCGGATGACGCAAGGCTTCCTCAGGAGCGGCCTCACCAGGCAGGCTCGCGAGGAGGCGGAGAGATCAAGGCAGGGGTACCTCGCGAGGTGCTCATGACGCAAGCCTTGACAACCAAGACCAGGCGGGCGCCGGCCTGTCCAGTGTCCTTGTTTCCTCTTTGGTGCAAAGGGGGCAAGCACAGGCGCGGAGTACCGAGGCATCAAGCAAAGGTTACCATTTTGGTGCAATGAGACCAAGACCAACAGAGCGGCAGGACGGAGGTCACCGTGGAGCCCAAGACGGCATCATCGCCAGTGCCTTTGGCAGTCGAAGACCAACTTTAGTCAGGATAACATGTACTACATGTTCCCCTTCAAAATGGCCGTTGTTGGCTCCCTTCCCGCTCAATATTTGGGAAGAGGACCAGTGCCTCTAGTAATAGGGCCCGCACACCACCACAAGAACACCCCTTGCGAGGTTGTTCTTCCTCTGTACGGTTCATCATCAGCCCCTGAGGCAATCCACCACACCACAAACTAGAGTAGGGTATTACACCACAACGGTGGCCCAAACTAGTATAAACCTCGTGTCCCTTGTGTTGTTCATCGTGTAGCTTAGATTCGTAGCGAGGCGTTGGGACGTGGATCGGTAGGGGGAAGATCTCCGCGCACACACCAGAGTTCGAACCTTAATGGTTTAGCCGGAACCCGATATCTGACATTTGGCGCACCAGGTAGGGGGCGCCAGAGTTCTCCCTTCCATTGACCTGCTCTCCATCCACACCGCACTTCGCCCTCATGGTGGACAGCGCACCGCCTGCTCCGGCTGCCGACACCAGCACTGGTGCTAGGGGGCTCCGAGCCTTGGCCCCCGCCTTGCGACAGGTGCGGTGGCCAAACAAGTTCAAGCCAGAGATGCCGCCGCACTACAACGGCATGACGGATCCACTAGCTTTCCTGCTGCCATATGAGGAGGCCGTCCTCAAGGCCGGAGCGACGACAGGGTCATGGCTAATTGGCTTCCCATGGCCCTCACCAGCGTTCCGCGCATATGGCTGCTCCACCTGCTGACGGCTTCGGTGGCCTCCTGGGAGGAGCTGCACGACCTCTTCCTCGCCCATCATACTGTGCCGGCGCCCCCGGTCGTCGCAGCTCTCCTGGGCGGCTTGCAGGCGCCACCATCGAGCCGCCACGTCAAGTCGTTCGTCCGCCAGATCGGCGCCTCCCTCACGCGCCACGAAGCCCCTCTGGGTTGGGAGGCACCCAAGGCCGACCTAACCTTCAGCTTGGACGATCACCCGGCTAACACCGCCTCCTCGGGTGCGCTCTTGATATTGTGCACTCCCACCATCTGCCAGGTGGCCGTCACCAGGACCCTCATCGACTGTGGTGCCTGCCTCAATGTGCTCTCGGTGGAGGCCTTCGGCCTCCTCCGCGTACCCCTGGAGCGACTCCGACCCAGCAAGCCCTTCTCGGGCGTCGGAGGCAGTTCCACCGGCTCCCTGGGGAAGATCCACCTCTCGGTGACTTTCGGCACCTATGACAACTTCCGCACGGAGCTAGTCGACTTCGACATTGCCCCCATCGGCCTCCTGTACAACGCCATCCTCAGCTACCCTGCCTTGGATCAGTTCATGGCGGCAACCCATCCGGCCTACGACCTCATGAAGAAGCCAGGGAGCAGCGGCGTCCACACCGTAACTGGAGATACAAGGGATGCTCTGCAGGCGCTCAAGCTCATCTTCAGGGCGGCCGCAGCGGTGCAACCCACCAGCGCCGACTCCCTCAAGGCTAAGGGGGCTGCGCCAACCAAGAAGAAGCAGTTGTTCACCCAATACAAGGCGGAGACTAAGCAGGTACTAGTTGATGAGGATGTATCCTCCGGCGCCACCTTCACCATAGGCGCCAATCTCGAACCCGGGCAAGAAGAGGCTTTGGTGAAATTCTTGCACGCAAACAAGGAAGTGTTCGCGTGGGAACCCAAGCAACTGGTGGGGGTCCCAAGGCAGGTGATCGAGCACCACCTGAACGTGTGCCCCAATGTGCGCCCCGTGAAGCAGAAGGCAAGGCGACAGTCCACCGAGAAGCAGGCCTTCATCGTCCAAGAAACCCGCAAGCTGGAAGCCGCGGGAGTCATTCACGAGGTTCACTATCCGGAATGGCTGGCAAACCCTGTTGTTGTGCCGAAGAAGGGAGGAAAGGAGCGCATGTGTGTCAACTTCAACAACCTCAACAAGGCATGCCCTCAAGATCCGTTCCCGCTCCCCCGCATCGACCAAATCGTCGACTCCACCGTAGAGTGCGACCTGTTGTGCTTTGTGGATGCCTTTTCTGGCTATCACCAAATCAAGATGGCGGTAGAAGATGTGGAGAGAACGGATTTCTTGACCCCATGCGGGGCGTGCTGCTACACCTGCATGCCGTTCAGATTGCGCAACGCGGGTGCAACCTTTCAGGGGCTGATGCATATTGCCTTGGGCCGGCAGCTCAGGAAAAATGCCGAAGCCTACGTCGACGACATCATGGTGAAGTCTCGGGAGTCCAAGACCCTGATACAGGACCTGAAAGAAACCTTCGCGAGCCTTCGAGAAGTGGACCTGCGGCTCAACCCAGATAAGTGTGTGTTTGCGTTCCTTCTAGCAAGCTTCTGGGCTTCCTCGTGTCCCATAGGGGTATCGAGGCCAACCCAGAGAAGATCAAGGCAATCGAAGACATGGGTCCGCCGCAAACCCTCAGGGAAATGCAGAAGCTCACCGGGCGAGTAACCGCGTTGGGATGCTTCATCTCCAAGCTAGGGGAACGTGCCTTGCCCTTCTTCAAGCTAATGAAGAAGAAGGGTTTGTTCGAATGGACTCAAGAGGCTGACGAAGCGTTCCAAGATATCAAGAAGTACCTGACCAGTCCTCCGGTGATGGTGGCTCCACGCCCTCAGGAGCCCTTGTTGCTCTACCTCGCCGCCACACCCTACTCCGCCAGCGCAGCTTTGGTGGCGGTTCGAGAGGAGTGTCAGGTCAAGGCTGCATCGAACACAACCCTGACCGCGATAGGTCATGGCCAGGAAGGCCTCGCGTGGGCCACGGACTCGGCAGATGGGGCCCAACCTTGACAGGAAGATGCCCCCGGGGCTGGGGGACCTCACCAAGCAGTCAGGAGCCAGGGGCTCGAACGCCTCAGGAGGCGCTCGACTCTCTGGAGGGTGCGGGCTCCGTCGGCGCGCACGCCCTCGTCGAGCATCCCGTGTATTTCGTCAGCACGGTGCTACGGGATGCGAGGGCACGGTACCCCATGCCCCAAAATCTCTTGCTCGCGCTATTGGTGGCCTCACGGAAGCTGCGACACTACTTCCAATGTCACCCCATCAAGGCTGTCTCGGCCTACCCATTGGAGAGGGTGCTTAGGAGTCCCAACTCCGCTGGAAGGGTCGCTGAATGGAACATCAAGCTGCAAGCGTTTCAGTTAGAATTCAGCACGACCCGAGTCCTCAAGGGGGATGCACTTGCAGATTTTGTGGCAGAATGGATAGAGGCGCCAGGGCTCGAGGCAGGAGAAGACTGGTCTCTTTCTCCGAGGAGCGAGGCACTGGACGACTGGGTTATGCACTTCGATGGAGCATTCTCACGACATGGCGCAGGGGCCGACGCAATGCTTATATCCCCCACCCAGGACAAGCTCTATTATGTCGTGCAGCTCTGCTTCAAGCAAGGCGAAAAGGTTTCCAACTACATAGCAGAGTACGAGGGCCTCATAGCAGGCTTGAGGGTCGCGGACGCACTGGGGGTGAAGCGTCTGATCATCAAGGGTGACTCACAGCTCCTCGTCAACTTCTGCAACAAAGTATACGAGCCCAAGGACGAGCACATGGAGGCGTATCTTGCAGAAGTGCGCAAGATGGAAAACAGTTTTTGGGGCTAGAGCTGCAGCATGTGCCTCGCGGCACCAATCAGGAGGCTGATGACATCGCCAAGAGGGCATCGAGGCGGTTGCCTCTAGAGCCTGGCGTTTTCTAGGAACGACTCTTCAAGCCCTCAGCAGCACCGTCACTATCATGCACAGGCGCAGCCCCGGGAGGAGCTCCCTCAACCGCTTGCCTCAGGAGCCCCAGCCTGCGGACCGACCTCGGGAGCATGCTTGCTCCTGGCTCGGGAGCCTCAGGAAGGATGCTGGACAGTGGAGCTCAAGGATTACCTGATGCAAGGGACTCTACCAAAGAAAGAGGAGGACACGGAATGTGTGGCCCGGCAGGCCACGACCTACTGCATCCAAGACGGAGAGCTCTAACGGAAGCGGCCAAACGGTGTTTCCCTACGTTGCATCTCCAGGGAGCAGGGGAAGGAGTTGCGGGCGGACATTCACGGTGGAGACTGTGGGCACCACTCATCATCACGGACCCTCGTCGGTAAGGCGTTTCGCATCGGGTTCTATTGGACCACATCACTCAACGACGCAATCGAGTTGGTGAAGGCTTGTGAAGCCTGTCAATTCCACACCAAGTAGATTCATCAGCCAGCTCAGGGCCTGCAGACCATCCCACTCTCGTGGCGGTTCGCGGTCTGGGGGCTGGACATTTTGGGCCCATTTCCTCGGGCGCCAGGGGGCTATCGCTACTTCTATGTCGCCGTCGACAAGTTCACCAAGTAGGGAGAGGTGGAAGCTGTCTGCACCATTCTAGCTGGCTCCGCAGTGAAGTTCATTAAGGGCCTCATGACCAGATTCGGGGTGCCTAATCGCATCATCACCGACAATGTTTCGCAGTTCACCAGCAGTCTCTTCAAAACATATTGTGCTAACCTTGGAACGCAGATTTGCTATGCTTCGGTGGCACACCCTCGAAGCGACGGCCAGGCTGAGCGTGCCAACGTAGAGGTCCTGAAGGGCCTCAATACCAGGACCTTCAAGAAGAAGCTGGAGTCCTACGGCAGGGGCTGGTACGATGAATTCCAGTCCGTGCTATGGTCCATCCGCACTACCGCCACCAAGCCGACCGGCGCAACCCCGTTTTTCCTCGTCTATGGAGCAGAGGCGGTCCTCCCTCACGAAGTCAGGCATCGCTCCGCGCGGGTCCTGGCGTTTGACGAAGCGCAGCAAGACGCCATGCAGGGGATGGATCTCATGCTGGGGGAGGAACACCATCGGGAAGCCGCGGTACAGGCAGCAAGATACCAGCAGACGCTGCGGCGGTACCACTGCCGCAACATCCGCCCCAGGACACTCGAGGTAGGTGACCTTGTGCTCAGGCGGGTGCTCTCCAGGGAGGGGTTGCACAAGCTCTCACCCATGTGGGAGGGCCCGTTCAAGGTTGTTCATGTTTCCAGACCTGGCGCCGCGCGCTTGGAGACCCAGGAAGGGACGCCCGTTCCGAACGCGTGGAACATTCAGCACCTCTGGAGGTTCTACCCTTGAAGTAAGGCCCAGTGCCTGTGAAGAAGGCCCAGTGCCTGTGGAGCTCATCGCCTCGAGGAAAGACCCGGTACCTGTGAAGAAGGCCAATGCCTGTGAAGCTCGTCGCCTCAAGAAAAGGCCCGATGCCTGTGAAGAAGGCCAATGCCTGTGAAGCTCGTCGCCTCAAGAAAAGGCCCGGTGCCTGTGAAGAAGGCGAACGCCTGTGAAGCTCGCCGCCCGTGACACTCTCACGTAATAATGAGTTGGGGTTGTACATGCCCCGGAGTCTCCGGAGTGCCGCCCTTGGGCCTCGGGGGCTCCCGCCCACGCCCAGTGGTAGCACTTAGCTCTGCGCTGGTGAGAAGATGTCGAAGACTAGACTAGGTTCCTGATAACCCACAAGTGTAGGGGATCGTAACAGCTTTCGAGGGTAAAGTATTCAACCCAAATTTATTGATTCGACACAAGGGGAGCGAAAGAATATTCTTGAGTATTAGCAGTTGAGTTGTCAATTCAACCACACCTGGATAACTTAGTATCTGCAGCAAAGTATTTAGTAGCAAAGTAATATGATAATAAAGGTAACGGTAGCAAAAGTAATGTTTTTGGGTTTTGTAGTGATGGTAACAAGAACAACGAAAAAGTAAATAAGCGAAGCACAAGATGTGAAAAGCTCATAGGCAATGGATCAGTGATGGATAATTATGTTGGATGCGATTCCTCATGTAATAGCTATAACATAGGGTGACACGGAACTAGCTCCAATTCATCAATGTAATGTAGGCATGTATCCCGTAAATAGTCATACATGCTTATGGAAAATAACTTGCATGACATCTTTTGTCCTACCCTCCCGTGGCAGCGGGGTCCTAGTGGAAACTAAGGGATATTAAGGCCTCCTTTAAATAGAGAACCGTACCAAAGCATTAACACATAGTGAATACATGAACTCCTCAAACTACGGTCATCACTGAGAAGTATCCCGATTATTGTCACTTCGGGGTTGTCGGATCATAACACATAATAGGTGACTATAGACTTGCAAGATAGGATCAAAAACACACATATATTCATGAAAACATAATAGGTTCAGATCTGAAATCATGGCACTCGGGCCCTAGTGACAAGCGTTAAGCATAGCAAAGTCATAGCAACATCAATCTTAGAACATAGTGGATACTAGGGATCAAACCCTACCAAAACTAACTTGATTACATGGTAAATCTCATCCAACCCATCACCGTCCAGCAAGCCTACGATGGAATTACTCACGCACGGCGGTGAGCATCATGAAATTGGTGATGAAGGATGGTTGATGATGATGACGACGACAAATCCCCCTCTCCGGAGCCCCGAACGGACTCGAGATCAGCCCTCCCGAGAGAGATTAGGGCTTGGCGGCGGCTCCGTATCGTAAAACGCAATGAAACTTTCTCTCTAATTTTTTTCTCCGCGAGATGGAATATATGGAGTTGGAGTTGAGGTCGGCGGAGCCTCAAGGGGCCCACGAGACAGGGTGGCGCGCCGGGGGAGGGCGCGCCCCCACCCTCGTGGATAGGGTGTGGGCCTCCTGGTCTTGATTCTTTCTCCAGTATTTTTTTATATTTTCCAAAAAGTGCCTCCGAGGTTTTTTCAGGACATTCCGAGAACTTTTGTTTTCTACACATTGAATAACATCATAGCAGTTCTGCTGAAAACATCGTCAGTCCGGGTTAGTTTCATTCAAATCATGCAAGTTAGAGTCCAAAACAAGGGCAAAAGTGTTTGGAAAAGTAGATACGTTGGAGACGTATCAACTCCCCCAAGCTTAAACCTTTGCTTGTCCTCAAGCAATTCAGTTGATAAACTGAAAGTGATAAAGAAAAACTTTTACAAACTTTGTTTGCTCTTGTTGTTGTAAACATGCAAAGCCAGCATTCAGGTTTCAGCAAATATTATGAACTAACCATACGCACAATAACACTTAGGTCTCACAATTACTCATATCAATGGCATAATTAGCTAGCGAGCGATAATAATAAAACTCGAATGACAACACTTTCTCAAAACAATCATAACATGATATAACAAAATGGTATCTCGCTAGCCCTTTTTGAGACCGCAAAACATAAATGCAGAGCACCTTTAAAGATCAAGGACTTACTAAACATTGTAATTCGTGGTAAAAGAGATCCAGTCAAGTCATACCCAATATAAACTAATAATAATGAATGCAAATGATAGTGCGCTCTCCAGCGGGTGCTTTTTAATAAGAGGGTGATGACTCAACATAAAAGTAAATAGATAGGCCCTTCGCAGAGGGAAGCAGGGATTTGTAGAGGTTCCTGATGGGGTTATGTACCTAGGGTAGGGTCATGGACCTGATCCAAGTAACTTACCCCAAGAAATCCTTAGAAGAGGTCGCCTTCCAGTCGACCAACGAGGATTCACTCGACTGGTCTGAGGGACTCGACCACGAAGACTCACTCGACCACCAGGAGGTCAAGAGGCACTCTGCACTGCAACGGCCTGTAATCAAGTAGACTTTATGATAGTAAAGGCCTTTATGTGGGGCGTTACCAGTAACGCCCCAGACTTAACTCACCTTAAACCCTCTCCTACGTGGGCTGGCTGGGGTCCTGGCGCACTCTATATAAGCCACCCCCCTCCACAGGCAGAGGGGTTCGGCACCTTGTAATTCACACATTCATAATCCACTCGACCGCCTCCGGGCTCCGAGACGTAGGGCTGTTACTTCTTCCGAGAAGGGCCTGAACTCGTACATCCTTTGTGCTTACAACCTCTCCATAGCTAGGACCTTGCCTCTCCATACCTACCCCCCACTCTACTGTCAGGCTTAGAACCACGACAGTTGGCGCCCACCGTGGGGCCGGTGTTTTAGCGATTTTGTGGAGAAGTTGCGATTCTTCCGAGTACTCTCATCATGGTGTCTGCTGGAGTTTTGGTCAAGGGTCAAGAGATCCGTCTCGGCACTCTCACCTTCATCGCCGACGACTCCGCATGGCTCCAGGAGGCTCCACTCGACGTAGACGCGCTCCCCGTCCGTGGTGCGACGCATTTTCGCGCATGTGTCCGCGGCGTTCTGCTACGGCAACTGTCGACCCAGTATCGGTCGGCTCCTCCATCGTCCACCCTCCCGGTCTCCCGCCAGCGCAAGCGCTCAGGCCGGTCGAGGCTTCAGCGATGGGTGAGTCACGCGGTGGCTCGCCAATCGGCCACTACACAAGTTGCGGCAATCGAGCCCAACGAATCTCTCTACGGCTTGTTCGATCAGTCGACTAGCTCCGGAGAGACTGCATCCGAGTGCGGGAGCAGTGATCCAGCGGCGGAAATCTTGATGGTCGACGGGCCCCACAGCCCTCCTGGCTTCGCCCGTGGTGGTGGAGCAGGTGACGGCGGCGACCCTGCACGAGACTACGAAGAGTACCAGCCCGAGCCACTCGACTCTCTGCAAAGAGAAGAGCTTCACCGCAGGAACGAGGATCCCCTGCGTATTCCCATCGCAGGAGAAACCCCCGAGGCTCGTGCCTTGGAGGAGGCGCGTCTGGCCAATTTGGCCGAGCGCACTCGACTGGAGAACCTTCAGCGAGCACTCGACGAGCGCGCGCGGCAACGAGTTCCCGACACCAGTCGACGTCAACTCTTCCCGCCGACTCAGGTATATCGAACCCCAATTCAGAATTTAGCAGCTGCGACCCGTATAGCAGAGTCCATTCAGCCTTCGCAGTCGGAAGCTGGCAGAGGTTTGCTGCAGATCAGGGATCTGCTCCGGGTAGCAGGAGATCAGAATTCAGCCGTGTCCCAGTCGCGCAACAGAATTCACAGTCGATCTGTCACTGTGAATACAGTTCAGTCGGCTCACAGCCCCAGATCGCCTCCGCGGCGCGAAGGGCGTGAGAATCGGCGAGATCAATATGGCGACAGACTCGACCGAGATGATAGGCGTCGAGTGCCCTATTCCCCTCCGAGGGGTGGTTCTTACGCTCCTCGGCAGCCAGATGATAGGCGTCAGTACAGTACAGGGCGTAGGGTTCCAGTTGACCCCAGAGAGCCAGGCTTCGACGCGCGATCCATTATCGTGCAAGGGTTGGTCGACCGGAACAGAGCCCATCGAGGCGCACTCGACAGAGGTGTACCCACGAGCAGTCGAGTACATGTTTCTGGTCCTGAATGTTTCAGCAGAGCTATCAGAGCCGCAGTTATCCCCCCCAATTTCAGGTTGGCAACAGGAGTCAGCAAGTTCACTGGTGAGTCTAAGCCTGAAACTTGGCTTGAAGACTACCGAGTGGCAGTTCAGATCGGTGGTGGGAACGACGAGGTGGCCATGAAGCATTTGCCCCTCATGTTGGAAGGTTCTGCCAGGGCATGGTTGACTCAATTACCTCCTAGCAGCATTTACACTTGGGAAGATCTGTCCCGAGTGTTCGTCAGAACGTTTGAAGGGACTTGCAAGCGACCAGCGGGATTGACAGAGTTGCAAGTCTGCGTGCAGAAAACTAATGAGACTCTCAGAGAGTATATTCAGAGGTGGATCACTTTGCACCACACTGTGGAAAATGTCTCTGATCATCAGGCAGTATGCGCCATCAAAGACGGCGTCAAGAACAGAGAACTGAGTTTGAAATTTGGTCGAACCGGTGACATGACCTTGAGTCGGATGATGGAGATTGCTACCAAGTACGCCAACGGCGAAGAAGAAGACCGACTCCGAAGCGGCAAGCACAAGCCGAGTCAGTCGGAAAAAGGAAACACCAGTCGGAAACAGAAGCGGAAGGCTGAACCGGCAGCTCCTGGAGAGGCTCTGGCCGTGACTCAAGGAAAGTTTAAGGGGAAACCAAAAGGATCCTGGAACCCCAAGAAGGTAAAGGATAAAGAAGGGAACGACGTGATGGATATGCCGTGTCACATTCACACGAAGAAAGATGAAGAGGGGAATATCATTTACCCAAAGCACACCACTCGCCAATGTCGACTCCTGATCCAGCAGTTTCAGGGAAAACAGTCTAAGGACAAGGAGAAGGAGTCGGACAAGGCCGAAGACAAAGAAGACAGTGAGGGAGGATATCCGCATATCAACTCCACTCTGATGATCTTTGCAGATGTGGAAAGCAGAAGTCGACTGAAAGTGATTAACCGAGAGGTGAACATGGTTGCCCCAGCAAAGGCAAATTATCTGAAGTGGTCTCAAACACCCATCACATTCGACCAATCAGATCACCCGACTCATATCGCCACCCCCGGGAGGCAAGCTTTGGTGGTCGATCCAGTTGTCGAAGGCACTCGACTGACAAAGGTGCTGATGGATGGTGGAAGTGGGCTGAACTTATTGTATGCAGACACATTGAAAGGTATGGGCATTCCGATGTCCCGACTGAGCACTAGTAACATGAGCTTCCATGGAGTTATACCAGGGAAGAAGGCCGAGTCACTCGGCCAGATAGCTTTGGACGTAGTGTTTGGTGATTCGAAGCATTTTCGCAAAGAAAAGTTGACGTTTGAGGTCGTGGATTTTCAAAGTGCATATCATGCCATTTTGGGGAGACCAGCCTATGCACGGTTCATGGCTCGACCATGTTACGTGTACCTCAAATTGAAGATGCCCGGTCCCAAAGGTGTGATCACTATCACCGGTGATAGGAAAAAGGCAGAGGAGTGCTTTCAGAAGGGCTCCAAGATTGCCGATTCCCAAGTGACGGCGGTCGAGTTCGAAGAATACAAGCAAAACGCAGATCCGAGTGACTTGCTGCGCTCCAAGAAGCCCGCCACAGAGTCTGCATTCCAGTCGTCCGGTGAGACGAAGCCTGTTCACATTCACCCGACCGACCCCGAAGCAGCTCCGACCCGCATCTCCACAACACTCGACCCTAAATAGGAAAAAGCGCTCACCCAGTTCCTCCGTGAGAACTGGGACATTTTTGCATGGAAGCCCGCTAACATGCCAGGTGTTCCCAGGGGACTGGCTGAGCATCGCCTAAGAGTCGACTCATCTGCAAAACCAGTCAAAGAGCATCTTCGGCGGTCCGCCGTCCAGAAGAGAAAGGCCATCGGCGAAGAAGTGGCTCGACTGTTGGCGGCAGGATTTATCCGCGAGATCTACCACTCCGAGTGGCTCGCTAATGTCGTCATGGTTCCTAAGAAGGACAAGTCGCTCCGAATGTGCATTGATTTCAAGCACATCAACCGGGCCTGCCCGAAAGATCACTTTCCTCTCCCTCGCATAGATCAAATTGTTGACTCGACCGCGGGATGCGAGAGGTTGTCTTTTTTAGATGCTTACTCCGGGTACCACCAGATCCGTCTGTACGGGCCCGATGAGGTAAAAACAGCTTTCATCACTCCATTCGGGTGCTTCTGCTATATCACCATGCCATTCGGCCTCAAGAATGCCGGAGCCACATTTATGCGAATGATTCAGAAGTGTCTACTCACCCAAATCAGTCGGAATGTGGAAGCTTATATGGATGATATTGTTGTCAAGTCACGAAAAGGTTCCGACCTGCTCGCTGACCTCGCCGAAACATTTTCCAACCTCAGAAGGTATGATATCAAGCTCAATCCATCAAAGTGCACATTTGGAGTTCCTGGTGGCAAGTTACTCGGTTTTCTCGTTTCCGAACGGGGAATCGACGCTAACCCAGAGAAGATTGGCACTATTCTCCGAATGAAACGCCCTGTGCGAGTGCACGATGTCCAGAAGCTTACTGGATGCTTGGCCGCATTAAGTCGATTCATCTCACGACTCGGTGAAAAGGCACTGCCTCTTTACCGACTGATGAAGAAGGCTGACAAGTTCGAGTGGACTCCAGAAGCTGATGCAGCGTTTGCCGAGCTAAAAGCTCTGCTCTCCACCCAGCCGGTGCTTGCTGCTCCAATCAGCAAAGAGCCTCTGTTGCTCTACATCGCAGCCACAGGACAAGTCGTCAGTACTGTGCTAACGGTCGAGCGGGAAGAAGAAGGAAAAGCTCTCAAAGTTCAGCGCCCTGTGTATTATTTGTCTGAAGTCTTGACTCCATCCAAGCAGAGATATCCTCATTATCAGAAGCTTGTGTATGGAATATACATGACCACAAAGAAGGTTGCTCATTATTTCTCTGACCATTCCATCACAGTCGTCAGCGACGCTCCACTATCAGAGATTTTGCACAACAGAGACGCAACTGGTCGAGTGGCCAAATGGGCGATTGAACTTCTTCCCCTTGATATCAAGTTTGAGGCAAAGAAAGCCATTAAGTCCCAGGAGATAGCAGATTTCCTCGCCGAGTGGATTGAACAACAGCAGCCGACTGAAGTTCACTCGGAGCATTGGACCATGTTTTTCGATGGCTCTAAGATGTTGAATGGTTCCGGTGCTGGGGTTGTCCTGGTTTCCCCCAGAGGAGATAAGCTCAGATATGTGCTCCAGATTCACTTTGATTCCTCCAACAATGAGGCAGAATATGAGGCCCCCCTATATGGGTTGCGCATGGCCATTTCACTCGGCGTCCGTCGCCTAATGGTCTATGGCGACTCGGATTTAGTGGTCAATCAGGTGATGAAAGAGTGGGACGTGAGAAGCCCAGCCATGACTGGATACTGCAGTGCAGTGAGGAAGCTGGAGAAGAAGTTCGAGGGGTTGGAGCTCCATCATATACCCCGACTGAAAAATCAAGCAGCTGATGATCTAGCAAAGATAGGTTCCAAGAGAGAAGCCATTCCGAGTGGTGTGTTCTTGGAGCATGTACACACTCCGTCAGTCAAAGAAGATCCTTTCACCGAAGAAACTCCGCAGCCCAAGAGCGCCACAGATCCGACTGAAGTTGAAGTCCCAGCGGTGGTCGACTTGATCATGGAAGTTTTGGTGGTCATTCCCGACTGGACGATTCCGTATGTCGCATATATCTTGAGGAAAGAGCTTCCGGAGGATGAGGAAGAGGCTCGACAGATCGTCCGTCGATCTAAGGCCTTTACCGTAATCAAAGGACAATTATACAGAGAAAGCGCGACTGGAGTCGGTCAGAAGTGCATAACACCAGAAGAAGGTCGACTCATCCTCAATGATATTCACTCGGGGACCTGTGGTCATCATGCGTCCTCTCGGACCATCGTGGCCAAAGCATACCGAGCCGGATTTTACTGGCCCAAGGCGAATGAGATGGCAAAAGAGATAGTAGATAAGTGCGAGGGATGTCAGTTCTACTCGAATATGTCGCACAAGCCTGCGTCAGCTTTGAAGACCATCCCACTCGTCTGGCCTTTTGCAGTTTGGGGGCTGGACATGATCGGTCCTTTGAGAACAGGTCGAAGTGGCTTCACGCATGTACTGGTGGCAGTCGACAAGTTCACCAAGTGGATCGAGGCTAAACCAATCAAGAGCCTTGACACCGGTACTGCTGTTAGCTTCATCAGGGAACTAATATTCAGGTATGGAGTTCCGCACAGCATCATTACGGATAATGGGTCGAACTTTGACTCAGAGGAATTCAGAGCTTTCTGCGACTCCCAAGGCACACGGGTCGACTACGCATCAGTCGCCCATCCGCAGTCGAATGGACAAGCAGAGCGAGCTAATGGACTGATTCTCAAGGGACTGAAGCCTCGACTGATGCGTGATCTCAAACACGCGGCTGGAGCTTGGGTCGACGAACTTCCATCTGTACTCTGGGGACTGCGGACCACGCCTAATCGGTCGACCGGAAGAACTCCATTCTTCTTGGTCTATGGAGCTGAAGCAGTCTTGCCGAGTGATCTTCTCCACAATGCTCCTCGAGTTGAAACCTACAACGAAGCAGAAGCTGAACAAGCGCGACAGGACGCAGTCGACCTTTTAGAGGAAGAAAGGGAGATGGCTCTGATCCGGTCGACCATCTACCAACAAGATCTCCGGCGTTTCCACGCCCGAAACGTGAGAGGTCGAGCCTTCCAGGAAGGGGATTTGGTTCTCCGAGTGGATCAGCACAAACCACACAAGCTTGCTCCTTCTTGGGAAGGCCCCTTCATCGTCACCAAGGTTCTCCACAACGGGGCGTACCGTCTTTACAACGTCGAGCATAATATCGACGAGCCCCGAGCTTGGAACGCGGAGCTACTCCGCCCGTTTTACACTTAAGCTTTATCACTCGGATGAGTTGCAATAAAATACTTCTGTAGTTCATGGACCTCAAAATAATAAGCGTCATAGTTCCTCCATAATATCTGTCACTTTTTATTTTTTGTCCAATGAAATTCCCCTCAGTGGGTGACTTAGCTGCGAATCCGTTTCGCCTAAGTTTGTAAAAATCCTACCGAGTGGTGAGCCAGACTCCCACTCGGAGGCTTAGCCGCGAATCCGTTTCACCTAAGTTATCAAAATCCTACCGAGTGGTGAGCCAGACTCCCACTCGGAGGCTTAGCTGCGAATCCGTTTCGCCTAAGTTATCAAAATCCTACCGAGTGGTAAGCCAGCCTCCCACTCGGAGGCTTAGCCGCGAATCCGTTTCACCTAAGTTATCAAAATCCTACCGAGTGGTGAGCCAGACTCCCACTCGGAGGCTTAGCTGCGAATCCGTTTCGCCTAAGTTATCAAAATCCTACCGAGTGGTAAGCCAGCCTTCCACTCGGAGGCTTAGCTGCAGCCTCGTGCTCGCCTAAGTTATAAAAATCCTACCGAGTGAAGAGCAACCCTCTCACTCAGGGGCTTAGCTGCAGTCCAAGCACTCGCCTAAGTCGTGAAAATCCTACCGAGTGAAGAGCAACCCTCTCACTCGGGGGCTTAGCTGCAGTCCAAGCACTCGCCTAAGTCGTGAAAATCCTACCGAGTGGTAAGCCAGCCTCCCACTCGGAGGCTTAGCCGCGAATCCGTTTCGCCTAAGTTATCA